>NW_026005615.1:596819-610022 GCF_001458135.2 Marmota marmota marmota | reverse complement strand
GTCCAGGGCTTTTCTTGGTTGGTAGTCTTTTGATGACTTCTTCTATTTCTTCCTTTGTTATTGGTCTGTTTAAATTGTGTGTGTCTTCCTGACTCAATCTGAGCAAATCATATGACTTAAGAAATTTATCGATATCTTCACTATCTTCTATTTTATTGGAATATAGGGTTTCAAAATACTTTCTAATTATCTTCTGTATTTCTGTAGTGTCCGTTGTGATGTTGCCTTTTTCATCCTGTATGTTAGTAATTTGAGTTCTCTCTCTTCTTCTCTTTGTTAGCATGGCTAAGGGTCTATCGATCTTATTTATTTTTTCGAAGAACCAACTTTTATTTTTATCAATTTTTTCAATGTTTTTTGTTTCAATTTCATTGATTTCCGCTCTGATTTTAATTATTTCTTGTCTTCTACTACATTTGCTGTTGTTTTGCTCTTCCTTTTCTTGGGTTTTGAGATGAAGTGTGAGTTCATTTATTTGTTGGTTTTTTGTTTTTTTGAGGAATGAACTCCAGGAAATGAATTTCCCTCTCAAAACTGCTTTCATTGTGTCCCATAGATTCCGGTATGTTGTGTCTGTATTGTCGTTTATCTCTAAGAATTGTTTGATTTCCTCCTTTATGTCTTCTGTAACCCATTGAACATTCAGTAACATATTGTTCATTTTCCAGGTGATACAGGATTTTTCCTTCCTTCTTTTATCATTGATTTCCAGTTTCATTCCATTATGATCAGATAAGGTGCATGGTATTATCTCCACACCTTTATATTTACTAAGAGTTTCCCCATGGCATAATATATGGTCTATCTTTGAGTAAGATCCATGTGCTGCTGAGAAGAACATGTATCCACTTGATGATGGTTGATATATTCTATATATGTCGGTTAAGTCTAGGTTATTGATTGTGTTATTGAGTTCTATAGTTTCTTTATTCAGCTTTTGTCTGGAGGATCTGTCTAACGGAGAGAGCAGTGTGTTGAAGTCACCCATAATTATTGTGTTGTGGTCTATTTGACTCTTGAACTTGAGGAGAGTTTGTTTTATGTACGTTGCAGCAAAATTGTTTGGTGCATACATATTGATAATTGTTATGACTTGTTGGTGGATGGTTCCTTTTAACAGTATATAGTGTCCTTCTTTATCCCTTTTGATTAACTTAGGTTTGAAGTTGATTTTATTCGATATGAGTATGGTGACTCCTGCTTGCTTCTGAGGGCCATGTGAGTGGTATGATTTTTCCCAACCTTTCACCTTCAGCCTGTGTATGTCTTTCCCTNCTCCCACTGTTAGTTTTGGGTGCTATTTTTCAATTCCTCCTCTTGTAGTATTTTGCTCAAAATGCCTTGCAGTGCTAGTTTTCTGGCTGCGAATTCTTTCAACTTTTATTTATCATGAAATATTTTAATTTCATTGTCAAATATGAAGCTTAATTTTGCTGGATACAGTATTCTTGGTTGGAATCCATTATTTTTCAGCGTTTGAAATACGTTGTTCCAGGATCTTCTCACTTTCAACGTCTGTGATGAAAAATCAGCCTTTAACCTAATTGGTTTACCCCTGAATGTAATCTGCCTCCTTTCTCTCGTAGCTTTTAATATTCTCTCCTTGTGTTGTATGTTGGATATCTTCATAATTATGTGTCTTGGAGTTGGTCTATTATGGTTTTGAATGTTTGGGGTCCTGTAGGCTTCCAGGATTTGGCAATCCATTCCATCTTTCGTATCTGGGAAGTTTTCTAGGATTATTTCATTCAATAGGTTGTCCATTCCTTTGGTTTGAACCTCTATACCTTCTTCTATCACAATGACTCTCAAGTTTGGTTTTTTATGACATCCCATATCTCTTGGATAGATTGCTCGTGAGTTTTAAGCATCCTTTCTGTGTTGACTATATTCTTTTCAAGTTGATAAACTTTGTCTTCATTATCTGATATTCTGACTTCTACTTGATCTAGTCTCTTTGTAATATTCTCGTTTGAGTTTTTAATTTGGTTTATGGTTTCCTGCATTTCTAGGATTACTGTTTGATTTTTTTTTTTTTAAATCTCTATCTCCTGGTAGAGCTCGTTCTTTGCCATTTGAATTTGTTTGTTTAATTCGTTTTCAAAATATACTTTCATTGCTTGGACTTGCTGTCTCATATCTTCTCTAATATTCCATTCCATCTGAGTTAGGTATGCCTTGAGTTCTTTCTCTGTCTATTTTTCCGATGCCTCTAGGTCCTCCTGTAGATTTAAGTTGTCCTGCATTGTTTGTAATCCTTTTTTCCCTTGTTTTTTCATGTTGTTCACGTTACTTTCCAGCTCTGTTTGACTGCTGTGTTTCTGCTTTCTCCTATAAATTTGTTTTGGTTTTGTATATCTCTGTTGTCTCTCCTTTGTGGTGGGAGACTATGCCTAGAAATGTTGGGCTTTATTGTACTTTAAAGCTGATTCATTCAATTCATAAAGGGCTTCCGGATTCTGTATGCATATAATGATTTGTTGTTTATTCTTAGGACTTTATGTTTAGGTTAGGTGCTATGATGGTATGAGGGTTGGTATGTCTTGGCTACTTTAGAAGGTTGCTCTACTGAAGGGGGATACTAACAGGCGATTGAATCACGGTGTTTGGTAGTAGCTAGGTATTTAGGAGCCCTATAGACAGCCTCAAAACATTCACCTATTTGCATTTAGACAATTGCACGTAATGGAATATGTAATGCTTGGGATAAAAGTTGGGGGGTAGGGGAAGGAGGGTGCTCTTAAAAAGAAAGAAGGAGAGAGAGATATATATTAGAGGAGAATGGAAAGAACAATAAAACTTGAAATGGGAAAGAAAGAAAGAAGGAAAAGGGGAGAAAATAACAAAGAGAGAAAAAAAAGAAAAAATCGAAGTCTTAGAGATCCATTTTCTTCTCTTCCAGTAGGCGGAGCTGTGCCCTCCCAGCCAAGCTTCTGCCCTCTATTTGCCAACAGCAATCCCTGTAAGGCGGCTCCTGGGAGTCTCTCAATCCTGTTAGTCCAGAGCCATTTCACTTCTCCGGCCCCTCGCCCCCTTCCTCCTGCCAGCCAGCCAGCCAGGTCCTGTTCACCGGAGGCGGTTCCCCAAGGATCTGGTTACACTTGCAGCCCCACCGCGTGTCCTATTTCCTGAATGACTGAGAACTCTCTCTGTCATTCATCTAAGCCCCAGTGCTGTGGTGCGGTGATCTGGGAACCAACAGTTTAATTTTTCTGGACCCCTTTGGTGGGCACGCCCCCGGAAACTGGCAGCTAAGACCTTGGGTGTCGCCGCTGGTGGTAAGGGGAGTTGGGGATCGGGAATCCCTCTGCTTCCCTACAGACACGCCCCCGGAGAGATTCCCGAGGTTTCCTGGCTGCTTGTATCTGGAGGGGGTGGGAGTCACACACCTACTAAAGTGGATTCCGCTGGGAAGGAATTCCATTGGCCGAACTCCGGCAACGTCACCTCTCTGCTATGGTTGCGCAGGCGGCAGCCGGCGGATCTGGACTTCCTTGCCGCATGGTGGAGATTCACTCTTTTGGGGCAAATTGTCACCTCCAAAAATCCTACTAATTCCCGGCCGGTCTCTCTTCAGTGGAATTTTGCTAGCAGTTTCTCAGCAGGTAGAATCTAATCATATTAATGCGTCTCTCTGACCCCGTTATTGAGGAGGTACTGAAAGCGCTGCCTCCCCGCCCGTCGCCATGTTGGATCTCCCCTATGATCCTTTTTCATGTTCTGAAGACATTGGATAAATTCCCAATTACTCTTCAGACCTTGAAAATAATACCCTTGTTTTTAAGAAACATAAATATATAACCACCAGTCAGCAGCAGATTTTCCAATTACGTTTCCTCACCCAGGCTCCCTGTTCACATTCGAAAGCTGCTGTGGTCCAGACTCATTGGAAATGCTCAGCCTCTCTAAGACAGGCACGGCTCTCCTTATGAAAATGGAGTCCACGGAATGAATGGGTTTCTGAGTGGGTGATGTTGCAGGGACTGACAGGGGCAGGGATCAGGACCCAGATGAGAGCTGCCCAGGGGTCTGACCTGGTGGCCCACAGGTGTCTAAGCCCTGCCACCACAGATGATAGCTCCCGAAATAGAGTAGAATTCCTTCCAGCCTGCTGTGTTAGTCAGTGGCTGTTGGCTCACCTGTGCAGAGAGCTGTCATTTAGCTCAGCATAACCCACAGGGAGGGAAAGAAGCAGTTCTGTAGGAGAGAAACACCATGCAGCTCTCACCAGGATAAAAGCAAGGGGCCCACCAAGATGTATTCCTTTCTGGAGGCACCAAAGGAGACATTTTTCCTTGTCTTTCCCAGCTTCCAGGGCTCCCGCATTCCTGGGTTGGTTGCCTGTTTCTCCCCTCATCCAGGTGAACAACATTGCAACCCCCTGTGCCCTTCTTCCAGTGCTACATGGTCTTCTGATGCCCACCTTCTGGGGTTCCTGCACATTCAGGGATTTGTAGGATAAGATGGGTCCTACCAGGATAATCTGGATTGTCAAGGTCCCTAACTTGAATCACATCTGCAGAATCCCTTTGGTCAATATAAGGTAACATGTAGTAGGTCCCAGAGATTTGGATCTCAACATCTTGGGGCTGGGCATTCTGCCCACCACAAGCAATAATCAGTCCTAAGGGATCTCTCAGCCATCAGATCGACAGGACACTCGTGCAAGGAATCTGAAGGTCTCTTATTTGCTTTTTAAATGCCAGGCGTGATATGTTAAATCTCCCTGTGCACATAGAAAACAGAGGACTAAGCTTCAAGTATGGAGAAGAGTCTAAGAAATGCAGGCCACTCAAGACCTTGTGGGGCATTTTAGAAAATCAACAATCCTTAGGGATTGATCCACGAGAGCTGAGAGGAGGAAATTTCTGAAGCATCTATAAGAGCACAACACAAATTACCAGCTGATCTCAAGACAAAAGGAAGCTACAGAGTAACTTCTTAAAAGTCTCTGTTAAGTGCCAATAAATGGAAAGGTGAAAAATGGAAATTTCCCAGGTCTGTATTCAATACTGAGACTCAACCTAATGAATGGATAACACCCCCATCCTCCCCCAACCCTGGCTCAGATTTTCAGCTAAACATGCTGAAGAAACACTGGCTGGATTTAATGCAGTCTTTAAGCCTGTGGCTTTGCCAGGGTCCCTGGGGCCTTGTGTTTAGCAGAACACATTTGTGCTGCAAATGGACATTCTTAAAGGTAAGCTGTGAAATGTCAACTTGAATTCTTGTGCTTTTTATCAATCTCAACATTTTCAGTAAGTTATCAGAGAGCAAACAAAGGGGTTCTGCTTCCTGGGAGAGATTCAAATTGATGTAACTAGCTCCAAATCTGACCCTGTACAATTATACAGCAGTGACACCTTAGGAAGGTTTGACACAGGAGAATGGTTACTGAAGACAAATTCTGTAAAACAAACAAACAAAACCCACAGAAAGGCAAAAAATGACAGAAACCTCTGTGATTAGGTTTCTGCAAGGGTTTCTTTCTAGTCTGACCCTGAAACAAAACATCAGAATGTGGAATAGGTGTTTGGGAATCTCCAGACTATCGACACCAAGACCTGCATATAACTGAAAAGATGGAAGAAAGGAAATTTCCCAAAAGAAGTGGGAAGAGAGAGAAAGTAGTATGTCCATGCCCTGCCCCCCAAGACCATAGCCCAAACTGAAGAGATGGCTTGAGAGCATCTTAATCCTGTGCAGGCCCCTTGGTTTCATGGCTGAAACCCCTGCACCTTGAACAAAGGAAAACCCTTTGGGTTTTTGGAACCAACTAATTGTTTTTTCCACCCACATGTTTTTAATTGGTGCATTATAGATGTACATAATGATGGGATTTATTGTTACATATTCATACTTGCACAAAGTGTAACAATAGAATGTGACTGATATCCCTCCCTAGTGTTCCCCCTCCCTTCCCACCTTCCACCTCTTGGACCCTTTCTTCTAGTGACCTCTCTCTGATTTTCATGAGCTTTGTCCCCAATTTTCTTTTCCTTTTTCCTCTCTAACTTCCACATATGAGAGGAAAATATGTGCCCCTCTGCTTAAAAGGAGTCTGACTTATTTCCCACTGCATGATGGTCTTTAGTTCCATCTATTATCCTGCAAATGACATAATTTCATTGTTCTTTCTGGTGAATAAGACTCCATTGTTTATGTCCACCATATTTTATTTAACCATCCATCTGTGGGTAGACATCGAGGCTATGGAACCCATGGATTCTTCACAACAGTTGGAATGTTGTGGGTTGTTCATTCGACGAATGCTCACGGGCAAATTGAAAGCAGCCTGGTGCTGCACTTACTGAATTTTGGATGAAGAAGATGGCCAGGCTCTCTCCTTTCAGGAAGCACACAGTCAAGAGGGAATGCAGCCTCCCAGGCAGATGTTATTCACAAAAAACACCGAAAGTCTAGAAAAACAAACCTCAAAAGAGGAGGGAGAAGTGACAGCAGATAGCAGGTCTGGAATGCCAAGGGTCAGAGGAGAAGCACGCTTGGCATTTTATCAGCTGTGCTCACTACGTGGTGCAGTCTCAAAAGCACACTCCCCTTGTCTAACTCAGCCTGTGCCCTTTGACCAACATCTCCCCTTGACCCACCCATTCACCTCTCCTGACCTCCCCCAGAATAAGCATGGGTGAATGATATGTTAATTAGCATCACCTGGCACCCCATAAATATGCAAATTTAATATTTATCAATAAAAATGCAACAAAATAAATCAAAGGGGGAGATTTCAAAGACCTTGTCCATTGGGATCATTTAATAAGGGAACAAATCCATGCAGTAGCCTCCAGTGTGTTCACACTGAGATCATAAGAAAGAGGAGCACCCTTTCTTGGCAGAGTCCATTAAGACAGAGCTGTTGGAAGTTTTGGTAATCAAAGGTACACATTTGATACAGAGAATCACTCAATTTTAGTATGGCTGGAAATGCACTTTCTTTTTGCCATCTAACTTTGGCAGTGACTTTAGTACACAGAAAAAGAAAGGACTGAAAGGAGAAAACCAAATTTCACACAGGTATGATTTTGTCAAAATGAACCCAACTACTATGATTAGCCATAATGCTCTAATTAAAAAAATAAATAAATAAAAGAAAGAAGAAATATTTTTAAAAAGAAAGAAAAAAAATCCAACTGGACTTCCTCTCCCCGATCAAGGATGGAGGGGTTTAGGAAACAGATGGTTGGAGAACCTGACCCCACCATTGGCCTCGTGTTCTGAGAGGCATCAGCCTGGAATTCCAGCTGGGGAGGCCAAAGTCGAGCCTCCACATGGAGGCTGGAGAGACCGCCCATCTCTCCCTGATGTTGCAGATGGCACCTTATTTCAGAGCACAATTATAAATGAAAACCATCTCTGGGAACTAAGGTCCCCTCCCAGCACTAGGTTTCTAACTGAGGAGCCATTGGAAATAGCAAGCAAACCATGACAGGCAGGTTCCGCAGGGGAGTCAAAGTCACTAAATTAATCTCCAAGTACAGATTGTAGCTGAATGGTAACTTGAGACAGACCCATAGCCTGGGGTGAGCTTAATGCCAATGCTGTTATCCAGAAGAAGGCCTGAAATCAGGAGCTCTGCATGGCCACAGGGTAGACAGAGGCCCATGGCTGCAATATGTTGGACAGCAACATTTCATTTCACAAAATATTTGCTGTTACTACCTCAAACCAGAAATGTGCGCAGCTAAAGCCTGTGATACTGTGAACACCCACGGGAAGCGTACAGATTTCCGCCCAACATGACAGCTATTGGGCCACATTTTATCAGTACCAGGATGAGGGGGAATAAAAGCCCAGATGCTGGACATCACAGGCAGAGCTGCTGTGCTTTCTGCAGGAGGGCTTAGTCCACATCTTCTCGAATCCTCAGATGAACGGCAATTAGTCTCCCTCCTGAGAGAGCTCATTAGTTTCTCTCTATTTTCCAGCATCCTCCCTAAATATGCTTCCTCTTGGGAAGAGGACAGGGATCACGGCAGGAGCCAGTGAAAGCTTTGCATTTCCAGCAGAGGATGAAATGTGACTCCAGGAGAAGAAATGTCCCACACTGGCTAGAGGCAAAGGGGAAAGGGGAGGGAATCCTGGGAGCCTTCGGGTGCTACAGATGAAATTCCAGGCGGTGGCTGGTTTATCAGACATGAGTGTCAGTTAGCTGTTCAACACAGATCGTTGTTCCTGGGTCCATCCTTTGCCTGCTTTCATTCTTGCCTGCAAAGAAACTGGACCCCAAATAATTTAATGTAAAACTTGTAAATCAGACCCAAATCCACCATTTTGAAGGAGTATATTTTTTACCCTTGTAGGGCATCAATTTCTCTTTAGTTTGGACAATAAATAAGATCATAAATTGAAATAAATCAGAGAAGTAAAGATTCATAAACATTTGAATTGTCAAGGTGAGAGGAGCAGTAGCTGCACATTCGAGGGTGTATTTAATTAGCACGTGTGTATCTAATTCACTAAAGTGATCAGCAGGAGGTTTTCCTATGCAAACACAGTGAAGTGATCACTACAGGTAAGGAAGTCACACACCCACCAACATCCACAATCCCTTGTCCCTGTGATCTTTTTTTCTCTAAGACAATGCAAATGCTTGGTGTTTAACTGGAGACGCTGCACGGGGAGCTCAGCTGGTTTGGTCGAGGCTGTTGGCCAGAGCTGCTGAGGTAACAAGAGGCTGCTCTAAAAATCAAGTTCCTGCTGATATGTCACACACCCAGAAAACATGGAGGAGACAATGTGGCACAGCTGGGCCCAGGTTCCCTGGAAGGAATGGATGGAGCTGGGCACTGGGACCAAGCAGCCTTTAGCCATGGGTCTCCAGTTGTCCCCAGCCCTGGCCGAGCTCATCATCCCTGCTGCCCTCCAGTTCTGCTGGCTCAGGGGACCTCTACCCAGAGCAGTTCCCTCCAGTGCTTGTGACGGAGCCATCTGAAAAAGGATTGTGTCCCCTCCTCCCATCCTCATTTTACAAAAGTGCTCAATGAATTCTCCAGTTTCTAAAACTGGCTTTCATTCTCCTCTTTTTCAAGCCCGAATTTCTCCTCACGGCCTCTGTTAAAACAAGAGGGGAATAAAACCTTTTTAGTTTTCCACGAGAAGTTTTGCTGCAATACAGATCCAGATGTTTTCAGTTATTTTTGTTCCATATCATCATAAAGAACCAAAGCTCGGTGATCAGCCTCTGGGGAGTGGGGGTTGATGCTGAAGCCATAAATATCGCCCACCTGGGTCCCACATGAGACCGCTGGGGCGGGGTCCCATGATGCATGGAAAGCAGCTCACTTTTAATTGTCTTTAGAACTGTTTTTTCTTTTTTTTCCTGGAGTGTCAATTTAGAACAAGCTTGATGATCAAGTTCCATGGAACGAAATACTTCAAAATCCAACAAAAATGATTTTCTGAAATAATAATGAGATTTTTTTGAAAGAAGAGGTTGGTTACAAAGCACCTGTGAATCACTCAGGAACAGTGCAATGGTGTCACAGGAGGCGTCCTGAGGCAAAACACATTTTTGTGGAGAGTAGCAGAACGTGAGTTTAGACCCTTCCTTTTTCTTAGGTTGAATATTCAGTTAAAGCCCGTCGCTTCTGCTGGGTCATCTTGGGTCTCCTTCCTCCCTCTGTCTTCCCTTCCTGTCTTCCATCAGACATTTCATTTCCATAGTTCCTCATGTTAGAAAGATGAAGATAGTGTGTGGTCCTGCATTTTAAAAGTGAATCCGTTAGTTCCCTTTCTTTTGCAAGGGATAAAAACAAGTGCATATGATTTAGACAACACCAAAAAAAAAAAACCAAAACGTACAATTGTGAGCAGGACTCAGGGTCTGAATCTCTGATCTCCCCTCGGCTCCAACAGCACCACCATGGTACCAACACGGCTGTCTGCAGACCTGGCTCAAATTCTCTCTGGGTTTATATCCTGTTGAAACCAGGTTTCCCTCCCTCCAGTGACACCCATAAAGTTCTGGGGTTCACTGATCCCAGGACGGGTCAGGACTGCCCGGTTCTACCTTACTTAGGTTTTGAGTTGATTGTGCATGCTCATGGACCTGGCTTTATATTAGCTGCAGACTGTCCAGGATGTCATGCTGTCCACCAATCAAGGTGCACGTGCTGTGGGCCATTTGGCACAGTGGTGTGTGAAGGACAGCAGGAAACTGAACTTCAGAGTTAGATTCTGGCAAGAGGGATGGCCAGGATGAGGATACCAGTCTCACCTGGATAACTCAGGATCCTCTCCTTATTGCAAGGTCAACTAATTAGTAACCTTAATCAGGTTTGTAAATAACTTTTGTTTCAGAAGGTAATATGTGGGCAAAACATCAGGGGCGAAGGTCACGGAGACCCAAACTATACCAACCACAAGAAGATTTGGGACATCTTTCCCTCACATGAAATTTCTGAATTTTAAAATTGTTGACAATGGATTCAAATCTATTTGAAAATTTGGGTATCCAAAGTGCCCCCCTCATTGTGGACTGAACCACACTTCTCAAGTGGGATTCTGTGTATCACTGTCACTGACAGCAGAAAGATCCTGAATTTAAACACAGCATGGGGGTTGAAAGCTAGCTGGCCTGGGCGTGTCATCCCGGGGAGGAGCCCAGTGACATGGGTATATCAGAGGGTCTCTGTGCAGACCAGGTTCAGGGGCTGGCTGCTGTCCTCGTCAGCTTGTGGATCTGTGACATTCTTAGGACTCGTCTCTCTGATAACCAGGAATGATGGACAGGGCAGGTGTGCACAGGGCACACACTCAGCCCTCAGTGGTCACTCTTACACCCACACATAGGTGGTTGGTGAGATGAGTTCCGAGGCACCAGTGGGGAGACGGATGGTGCTGTGGAGTCACAAAGGCAACACAGACGCTGGTGGGCACTAGAGAAACTTGGTGCAAGGACATCCAAAGCAATTCAGATGTGCTTTAGGATGGACACATGGTTTAAATTTCTCACAGAAACAACGGGCCATGCTGACAAGGCATCTGATTTAAAATCCAGTTTCCAAAACTCTGAATTAAAAAATACTTGGCCAAATTCTATTGTTATGTTGTGCCTGGGTATGAATAGGTAACAACAAATCCCACCACTATGTAAAACATTAACGCACCAATAAAAATGGGGGAAAATGATATTTGGCCAAATATTCTTACCCACAAAAGTTTTTTTTTTAATTTTTACTGTTTTTTGTTTGTTTATTTGTTTTGTTTTTTTTACCATTTACAAAATGTAATGCAGATTATCCAAATGTTGGATTTAAACCCAAGATCTCAGGAAACTAAAACTTTGCAAAAAAAGGTAACCCCACAGTGAAAGAAAAGGCTGACTGTCCAGGGCAAGGGCACTACTGTGGACAAGTGCCCGTCACCCTGCTCTGCGCTGGCCTGAAAGGGAGAATGCAGTTATCTGGAGAGGGGAGACATCTCCTGGAATACCCTGGATGGACTCTCCTGACTCCCCGACTGGTGGGCTTGGGGAGCAGCTGAGATCTGGCCAGTGCACCTGTTCCCTAGAAAGGCTTCTTAGGCCAGGTGACAGAGCCTGGTGACACAGGCAGGATGAGAAGTAGAGGGACAGCTGAGTTCCAGGAGAGAGAACTAGAGAGTGAACGGGGACACGGGGCAGGTTGTGGAAGGTGTCACTGGGGTGGACCACTTTCCTCACGTCAGGTATGAACTAATTAATGCTCTATTTTGAGACACTCTTGCTGTTTCAAGGTTTTTATTTTTGTGGCTACTAAAAATCACTGCAAATAATCTTTCTACCTACATGTACATATACCTCTATTTTCTTAATGGAATTCTAAAGAAATCCCTTGGTCAAAAAGATATGCCCTCTTATAGATACACAATTGTTTTGAAACTCCATCCTGGAATTTGCACTTCTAATAGAAAAAAAGGTTTGTAATGCACATTTACATTTTGTGAAATTATTGGGGATCTGTTCCGTGTAAGTCGAGAGCTACATATTGATTTAATTTATATTCCATGAAACACCATTGAACATGAACTTTTAAAAATTTATCATTTTGCTCTTCATGAGTTTGTGGCTTATAGATTGCCTATCCAACACACTTTGTGATTTTATTTCCCTTGTTTTTAAAATTGTGAGGTGCATTTTAAATTGCCGGGTTCATCTGACCCTGGTTACATGAAGATCCTCATCAAAAGTGCCACATGCTGGCAAGATCATCAGTCAGTTAGGACAGCAGGGTAAGCTGATGCTCAGAGAGGCCCCCTGTCCAACCAACATGGCACCCGGAGGAGTGAGGAATGGAGCTTAGAATCCTAACTCCCACGGAGGCTTGTTCAGAAGAATGTGCTAGTTCCCTGCGGCTTCTGCTCTTTTGCAAATCCACCACAGTGACAGGCACATGTAGACAGAGCCAGGGAGCAGTAGGAGGTAAAGGCCCTCCCTGTCCTTATAGCAAGGGGGTCAGGGGCATGCACGATGGGGCACAGGATGGGGTTCCATTGGCCAGGGACAGAAAGCCTCACAGTGCTCGGTGACTTGAGCAAGCTCTGATTTCTCCTGACATCACCTCCTTGAATTTCCAATGGAGGGAATGGCACCATAGCCGCTCTCCTCCCCTGGATTACCATGGCACCTTGAAATCAGGAGGACTGGGTAAACAATAAAATACCCATGATGGGACTGTCATGCAATTAAGGGTCATTATTATAAGTATAAAGGCTGCCCTTAATGTCCCAGCAGATGAGATAATGCATATGAAGTGATTTTTTTTAGTAAAATGGTAAATTTATTTTTATTATATTTTTTTATAATTTTTATTGTTGGTTGTTCAAAACATTACATAGTTCTTGATATATCATATTTCACATTTTGATTCAAGTGGGTTATGAACTCCCATTTTTACCCCATATACAGATTGCAGAATCACATCTGTTACACATCCACTGATTTACATATTGCCATACTAGTGTCTGTTGTATTCTTCTGCCTTTACTATCCTCTACTATCCCCCCTCCCCTCCCCTCCCCTCCCCTCTTCTCTTTCTACCCCCTCTACTGTCATTCATTTCTCCCCCTTGTATTATTTTTCCCTTTCCCCTCACTTCCTCTTGTATGTACTTTTGTATAACCCTGAGGGTCTCCTTCCATTTCCATGCAATTTCCCTTCTCTCTCCCTTTCCCTCCCACCTCTCATCCCTGTTTAATGTTAATCTT
>NW_026005615.1:540162-594814 GCF_001458135.2 Marmota marmota marmota | reverse complement strand
AGCTTTTAAAATTCTCTCCTTATTCTGTATGTTGGGCATCTTCATTAAAATGTGTCTAGGTGAGGATCTCTTATGATTTTCCACGTTCAGCATACTGTAGGCTTCTAGGATTTGGGATTCTGTCTCATTCTTCAAGTCTGGGAAGTTTTCTCGTATTATTTCGTTGAACAGATTGCTCATTCCTTTGGTTTGGACCTCTATACCTTCCTGTATCCCAATGAGTCTTAAGTTTGGTCTCTTTATGTTATCCCATATTTCTTGGATGTTCTGCTCATGGTTTCTTAAGAGTCTCGCTGAGCTGTCTATGTTTTTGTCAAGTTGAAATAATTTGTCTTCATTGTCTGATGTTCTATCTTCTAAGTGTTCTACTCTGCTGGTAGTATTCTCATTTGAGTTTTTAAGTTGGTTTATTGCTTCCTGCATTTCTAGTATTTCTGTTTGTTTGTTTTTTATAACCTCTATCTCCCTGTATATTTGATCCTTTGCTTCTTGGATTTGTTTATGTAATTCATTATTGAAGTGATCTTTCATTGTCTGATTTTGCTGTCTAATGTCTTCCTTGAGACTCCAGATCATCTGAAGTGTGTAAATCCTGAATTCTTTATCTGACATTCCATCTGCTGCAGCTATTACCTCTTCTAAAGTTGAGTTGACCTGCACTGCTTGTGGTCCTTTCTTTCCTTGTCTTTTCATACTGCTCACATTTCTTTCTGCTTGGTGAAACTGTTGTGTTATTGAATTTTCCCCCTATATATTTATATTGCTCTTTTATAGTTGCAAAGTCTCCCTTGCAGGGGCGGGTGGCGGCTGGGGCCCTCCTCCAATTGGGGTGATCTTTCAACTAGGCCGGCGGGCCGCTGGGCCCCTTCTCCTTGACGCACAGTCTGCCTACCTTGCGGGCGGTAGCTGGGCCCTTCCTCTAATTGGGGTGATGTGTCTACCACCATATTAAGTGATTTTGAAAACATAAAAAGCTGTGTGTGTGTGTGTGTGTGTGTGTGTGTGAGAGAGAGAGAGAGAGAGAGAGAGAGAGAGAGAGAGAGAGAAGATGATGTAATCATCATCTCTGGTGTGTGGCTGTGCTGTCAAGCTCAATGATTCTAGTGAATCTATAAATCTTATAAATGCCTTTGCATCTAATAAGCTTATCTTGGGAGTACAGAAGTTCTCCAAGAACTGAGTGCCTCTGTGAGCCCAAGACCCTTGGGAAGGGGCAGTTCAGTTTGTGTCAAAAGTTTTCCTCCCCCACAACATGATGTTTCAAAAGGGCAGAATGAAGCCCCAGGATGACCTGAGACCTCTGCCTAACAGGCATCTCACAGGATAAAGACATTTAGATCCAAAAGGACAGAAGCAAGTCCCCATCACAGAGGGACTTATCAGGTAGTTCTATGAACACACCTCTGGTAACCAGTATTCTGTTCTCACCTTCTATGACACTAGCTTTGATATGTGATAGTAGGAGCAAATGTGACTCCATTTTGTTTTATGACTTCATCCTGTAAAACAACCATGCCAAGTAGAAGAGTCATGACTGGAGCAAGATGTTCTTTTTCTTTTGCTATAGAAACCTTTAAGAACATGGAACTACCTAATGGGGCATTGTTTCTGTAACTAGGGTAACGGGCTCTGTTTCTGTAACTGGGGTGACTGGGATAACTGTAATTGGTTAGGCTTCCCTCCGCTTGACTGCACTGTCCCGCTTCTGTAACCTGGCTTGCTTGCATTGGCTAGACCCCCCAAACATCCCTTTTGCAGTTTTCAGGCTTATAAGGAGTGCCCTTGCAATTGTTCGGGGCTGATCAGGGGAACAGCTTTATGTTCTGGTCAGCTGCCACCGGTGTGCTTCAATAAAGGCTTGATTCGATTATATGTGAGTGGTCTGGAAGTCAGTTTATGAAACCCTGGGACGAAGCTTTAACTATAACAGATATATGAAGGACCCAGCATGCACGTGTATCCCGATATCATATTGTTCCCCATGAGCAGGTGAAATTGTTATATGCAAAAAACCACACCTGTTAAGAAAATCCACTAGAAACATTGAATGCTACTTACCCAGCCTCAGCAGAATGTGGTCTGTGAAGGTGCAAGCTTGGTTGAGCTGGTCTGCCATTGCCCGTGGAAATGCACCTGGGCATCAAGGAATCCCTTTCTTTAGAACCTCCTGTGCATCGTCACCTGGCAGGACCGAGAGGAGCCTCAGTCTGCACCAGGCATCAAAAACATCCACAGACAATCTGCCCTCCAGTTTCTGTCTCTCACCTGCTCTGGGAAAATGTCTGCTGGTGTCATAGTCCAAGGATGCACCAAGTGCTCGGAGGATGGTGTTTCCCCTGGAGAGGGAAGGTTCTGTTGCCAGCTGCAGAGAGTCTGCCAGCAGGATGCCCTTCCGCCCAGAGGAGGATGTTCACAATGGAATCAGTGTGCACGTGTAGAACTGGGGCTGCTTTGCACTTAAAGACAGGAGCAAAGGGCTTGGGAGAGGATGGCAAGCTGCCTCTGCCTCAGGATTCCTGGGCGCACTGGCAAAATTCCCCAGCTGCACAGCAGAGCAACTGCATCAGCCTCAAAACCAACCTCTGCTTTTTTAAAATTACCAAATATTTATTTGCTACAATTCTGCCATCCAAGCTTAATCCCACCCGCCACACTGAGATGTGTTGAAGAGTAGGGTTGGAGCCCCTCTGGTCCCAGATGCAGAGGGCAGGGTCGGGAGGGAAGCCGGGCACCAGCTCAGCAGCACCCGTGGTGTCTGGTTAGCTATGTGGTACTGGGCAGTCTCCTCACTCTCTGTGCCTCATCTAATGATAATAGTGTCTACTTCTTAGAGTGTTTTAAGGAAGAAATGGCATCCATATAAGGAAGTAAGTGGGTCTGATCCAGAATAGGGTCCTGAGGACCTTCTTGCATTTTTATCTGATGATATCCCCAGTGAATTAACAAACTGATCAGGAAACGGAGTCCTGGTCCCTCTCCCCATTGTACTCTGATCACCACAGCAGACTTGGCTCCTGGTCCACAGCCTGGGATACAGTAGGTGCTCAACAATTACATAACTAATTAGTCATACTATTTAATTCATAACTAATAATAAATGAGTGTTCTTCATAGACTCCTTTGCATTTATTATTGAACTCTATTTCCTTTTACAGAGTTTCCCAATATTCTGATTTTCAAGTGAAGCTGAGTCTCAAAATGTTTTTAATGAAAATCTAAAAGCATTAGAATGTAATTGGCAAAATAGACCTTGACAGTTCCACAGGTGACTGTAGTCTAAGACTTTCAGGTAGCAATCAACTGAAATGTCTGTGACTTGAGCTTCTGTTCTGTCACACTCTAAAGCTAAGGGGCAGTGCAATTTGACATTCTCAGCACAGAAAACCGGTTTGATTCAATCAGTTTAAGCAGGAAGGGGTTTTTAGTAAAGCTCAAACAGAGTTGTTAGGAGGGAGGAGGAGGAGTGTGGAATCCAGGCTCTGGGTGACCGTGAGGGCTTGCCAGGCACACCAGGCAGGAGATCCCCAGTGACTCTGCTGCTTTGGTGGGGTTTATCCTTTCTGCCCCCTCAAGTCCGCCACTCTCCACCACCCACAGCAAAAAGTGATCAGAGGATAACTGTCAATTTCCTTGAGCATCCGGCTTCCTTATTAAAGTCTCACACTTCTTCCTGTCATCTTGAAAATCAATATCACCTACACCTCCAAGACTGCCTGAGCCTGCCCTGCTTGGGTCTGCTGGGAAGGCGGCTCTCGGCTAGCATCTGGGACACTGGATTTGGGAAGCTTCCTGTTCCTAGAAGAACGAGAGTGGCTCCCTGGGCCTAAACTGTTGCCACCACGAATGTCCATGCTGAGCACCTTCTTTCCCCCAGGGAGTCAGGAATTTGGGTGTGAACCAGGAGACCAGCCCTAAGTCAAGTCTTTAGGCACTAAGTTTCTAATGAAACTCCTTGGTAGAGAGTGTCTCAGATGTGTCACCCTTGGATGCTGGAGGAATCAAATCTCGGGTGGCTCCATGGAGAGAGGGCTCCTGGAGGCCTGTACCTGGCTGCTTCTGCCCTTTAGCCCATGGACCTTTCCTTTATGGCTTTTGCTTTGTATCTTTTTGATATAATCCATCATCATACTTGGAGTGCTACTGTGTGCTGCTGTGTCTTCCTGGGAAATTACCAAACCTAAGGGTGGCCTTGAGGGCGCCCAACATGACATCCTGGTAGAAGAAGACTGGAGATCTTCTTTTTTGTGTGTGTTTTCTATGTCAGAAAATTGAATTTGAACACAGAGCACTAGGAACCTATGTAGTTAATGTGTAGCAAAACTTTGTATGTGTTACAAAATCTGATTCCCTTTTCTCCTGGGGACACAGCTAGACTGTACCTTCTCCCCTCTATTACAGTTTCATGGGGCCGATCACTCTTGGTTTGCACCCCAGGACCTTCCCACATGATAGAACTGTGTTCTAACTGCACTCTTCCCATGTGCAAAACAGTGGCTGAGGTCAGCCAGGCTGCAGGGTGTCAGGCCCTGTGGTGGAAGGTTTGGGTCCTGGAGGGGTCTCATGGAGAAGAGCAATGGCTGCATCTTCTATTGGGGTAAAACCCTGGGCTGCCAGGTTTTTTCTGCCCCTGTAGTTGACATTGCCTTAACTAATTCAGGGAAGTCCAGGATAAAAGAGTTTGCATAGATGGACAATTCATCCCCCACTGCAATTAAAACTTCCATCTTTGAAAATAAAAATGGACAAGTTCCATAAATGTTTAAAAGAATAATTGCCATAACCCAAATTCAGTTTTTTAAACTTCAAAAGAATTCACGGTGTTCAGTTTCTGCAAGCACACTCCGTGACAGTCATGATGATGTCAATGTTTCTGAACTGGAACTCTTAAAAAAAAAAAGAAAGAAAGAAAAAAAGAAAAAAGCTTTACAATACAAAAAGTAAAACAATGTATCTAAACCAAATTCCTTCAAAAGCCTTGTAAAAACTCTATTAGAAAATACACCAGATTCCATTATCTGCCTATTGGGTATCAAAATATTTGAATATTTAAATCCTTTCATGTTAGATAAAATAGTTTCTTCTGTCTTTGTGGATCATTTGCTTTATTGTGTGTTAAGCTCATAAAGAACAAAAAATATCTGACGTTCGCTCTCAAAGGCGACATGATATAAATATGTAGGTGACTCAAATGCTATTCCCCCAGGAATGAAGTGGCTGTGAAATTGAGTTTTTCTGCACTACGGGCCTTGAGCAAGGTCATCGCAATGTGGACATAACTGAACCAGCCCCGTTGATGGAATTTCTAACTAAATTATGCACCCTCCTGTTCTCCACATATGAACCTCTTGGCACTTTTCAGAAACCAAAAGACATACCTGGAAAGTCTGAGACAGTTTAAAAGAGTCTATGTTAGCTAATACTGAATCTTTCTAGAACTGTTCTAGAAAGCTAGACAAGTCTCTAAGTCAGATGGTTTCTGAGCACCTGCTCTGGTTCTGTGTGTGGGAGTGGGCAGAGATCCTATTTGGATTTTGTTATTTATTTTTGGTTGCTGCATAATATTTTCCCCTGTGTGTGAGGTACAGTGTGCTGCTTTAATTCCTGTGGACACTGGGTGGGCAGTGATCAACTCTGGTGGATCAACAACACCATCACCTCAGACTCTAGACATTTCCCGTGGTGAGCACCTCCAAGTTCCTCTGCCTTGAGACAGCCCCCATGCACCCTGCTCCTCACATTCTAGGTTTGCAAGACTTGATGGAGATATGCCCCCTTCATAGTTTGCCAGGACTGTCTTGCATCCAGGAGTTGATTATGGGGGCTCAGAGCTCACTGGCTGCCTGGATGTCCTCCGCCTCGGGTCCTCCTGTCTCTTGACAGCTGAATGCAAGAAAGGCGGTTTACCTGTGCTCACTTGCAAATGCTCCTGGGGACAGCACCTGCAGCCCTGTCTCAGCTCGCTTCCCTGGGTTGTATTCTTAAAGGACACAGCCCCTCTTGTTTCTGCTCATTCCCTGCCTCAGTACATTTTGCCCTTTCGTGAATTCAGTTCCCCTTTTGCTTTTTCAGCTAATTTATTCCAGGTTCTGTTGTAATGAAAAGCAAAGGGGTGAACAGCAACAAGAGACAGCCTCAGGACAGCACATGACAGCCAGCCTCCCTCTTCCTGAGCCTGCTGTAGGGGACAGGAGTGCTCCCGCACACAAGACTGAATCCACATTTTATGCTCAGCACCAAGTTCAATACTTTAATAAAGAAATGTGAAGGGGAGAAATAAAGCAGGACAGGAAATACAATGGAAGGAAAGCAAGAGAAAATAAGATCTAACTTCTCTGGAGCTGCGTTTGACCCTGGGCTCCAGCTGGCCAGGCCCAGATGGCACAACCTGGTTCAGAAGCGGAGAGGGACCAGGTGCTGACTGCTCACCAAGATGCCCTTGGACCTTGCCCCATGCCTGGCACAAGGGGTGCTGATTAATAGGTGTTGAATCAGTAAGTAAAAGAAAGATGGCCAGCGTCAGGAGCGACACTTGCAAGGTAGAAACTCAGTCGTGAATTGGCTCTCCTGGGAACAGCGTGGTGTATCCTGTCCCCTGACACAGTCGTTCCAGCTATTGATGCCCGCAATTGATTGTTCTCTCAAGGGCACAGCAGCCTTGTCTGGCTTTGTGTGTTTTTACTTTAATTTAAATTTGCTTTGTGTTTTGCCTCCGGAGCTAGAGCACATTTATAATGAAAGCAATAAACAGATGTCTCTCAACACAAAAGAGCTTTAATCTTTCACACAACTTTAATTTTATTTTCCTGTTTAATACTCATCAGTAAATATTGTGAAATAAAGACTTCATCCCCAACAATCCAATTTTACTGGAAACTCTGCAGAGTTGAGACAGAGGACACATCGGCTTGACCAAACTCAACGAGCCATTCAGCTGCTGTTTTAAATTTGTTCTATGGCCAGATGATCATCCAAACACTCAGACAAGGAAAATGAATTGAAAAAGGAGCTTATTCAGTTCATCCAAGTATAAAAGTTCACCAAGAAAAAGAAAGGTTCAGCATTAAACTTGATGTAACCTTGAGGGTACTCATTGGCGTCCCAAAGCCAGGGCATGAGGAAGGGTGGAAATATCCCCACTGTCTCTTTAGACCAGGAAGCATGTTCAGCTCCGTTGGCCAGTGGACATGGCCTTCCCAAGCTGACATGCCTGCAGGAGCCAGAAGGATGTACCAATGAGTGAAGCATGCTGGGGAATTTCCTTGGGGACATTCTTTATAGATCATTAAACAAATAGTTATATTTTTCCATTTCTAAAGGAAAGGTGAGATTTCTTACTTTCTGGAAACACCTGGTGCTTTTGGTGTTGCTTTGGTTTATCAGTTTTCAATAGAGCCAGAGAAGAAAAATGTTTCACTCTCCTTGTAACTCTAAACCAGGGGAAATTTTTAAAAATGGCACAATGCATCGTCCCAGCTACTGGGAAGGCTGAGGCAGGAGGATTGCTGGAGTCCAGGACTCAAGGCAGCCTGGGCAACACAGTAGGAACCTATCTTAAAAACAACAATGACAACAACAAACAAAGAGCAGAAACAGGGTGATGAATGCAGTCCATATGACCAAATGCAATATTCACTCTTAGGGCACAGTAAGGAGCTGTGAGGATTGTGGAAAACTGAGAGCAGATGTCCTGCTGAGGCTGGCCACCTCCATTTAGACCCCAGGGATGGAAGCCAGATAGAGCAAGAGCCAGGGGGTCAGAGCATCTGAACTACATAGAAAGACTAAGAACTGGACTTTGTCATACAATTCTTATAATTTTCAAATGTTGGGATTCTTCATTTTTTAATGCTTCCTGCTAAGGCAGGAATGGTGTGAAACAGAAGACCTTTGAAGCCCTTGTCCTTCTGAGGTGGTTTTGCTTGACAATTCCTTTACTCCTTCATTCAGTAAAGGCTTACAGAGCACCTGCCCTGCAGAAGCAAGAACGAGATTCACACTGCTGACTTCTAGAGCCCGCATACTGGTTATGGACAGAAGAACTAAATTAGGACTCACTCTATGGGACAGAGGCTGCCCCCAGGGCAAGCAGAATCCTGGGAGTGACCCCAGGGTAGAGGGAACAATAGTAAATTTTCATGTATGAAAACTTAAAAAAAAATCAAAGAGCAAGTAGGTAAATGCAAACTAGGATGCAGACTGTGACAAAGTAACATATGTATGTTACAAATTAACCAGCTACCTGGAGCAAATGGTAGATACATTGATTTAGTAATTTTGAATAGCACCATTTTGATTGGCGGTTGTAATGTTAGAGATGGATAGACAATGCTGATTATTCTATGGGTCCATTTGCTTTCCATGAAGGTACACGTTAGTATTTCCTAAGCAATTTTAAATCTCTATGAGACTTCAGTGAATAAATAGATATTTAGAGCTTACCCTCTGTCTAACCTCTGTCTATGAATCCACATCCGTGTCTGTATCTGGATATAGCTGCACTCGTGTCTCGGCAGATACAAGTAGATACTCACCTAGACTCAGGTAAGCAGATAAGAAGACGGATAGTGGGCAGGCAAATATGTAGATGGAGAGATCATCTGTCTGTCCACATCGGATCAGTGCACACAATGAGTATTCCCATGCTTTGCTCCACCAAGACCTGACACTCAGTGGAAACGGGTAGGGCCATCTTGGCTTGTAAACACTGTTCTTCAATAAATAAGGCAGGGCTCCTGGAAGAAGTGGCGGGACTCCTGGCCCAGGCAAAGAAAGCACAGATGTGCCTGTAGCATCCCGCAGACTCAGAAAGTTCAAAGTGTTCACGAGATGGGGAGGTGGGTGACAGCTGCAGAGGCCATTGTGAAATTTTCACAGACACTAGAAATGGGAGCACTGGAGGAGCAAAACCAACAGGGATGGCCCTGGGTTATATCCCAAAGAATATAGCCCTTTGGAGACCTCATGGGGATAAATAAATAAGCAAATACATTAAAAATAACATTTAATAGAACAGAAAAATTGGCTCTTTCTCAGAGATGAATTTCGATTATTGCATGTAAAAAGAATTAGGGGTATAGAAGTCACCACTAGAGGGAGGAATCACACGTTAAAATTCCTGCATCCCCTGGGCTTGGTGCCTGAGCCTGTGATTCCAGCTGCTCAGGAGGCGAGGGCTGGAGGATCACAAGTTCAAGGTCAGCCTGGGCAATTTGAGACCCTGCTTTAAAAATAAAATGATTATGAAGATAATATAATAACAATAAGAATCATGATGATGGTGGTGGAATGTCTGGGGATGTGGTTCAGTGGTAGTGTGATTGCCTTGTATGTGTGAGGCCTCAAGTTCAATCCCTAGCACCTCACGTGTGCGCACGCGTGTGCACACACAGTGTTTTTGCTGCATCCAATATATGTATATGGGTGCTAAAATTGGTAGGTGGAAGTTTAAGGAGAAACAAGACATTTGCACAGACTCGATGTATTTCCCCTGAGGCAGAGTTTATTTTATAAGGAGATGCAAGGGAGAGCTTCTGTGTCCTCAGTCTGCTCCCCATCCAGTGAGCACACAAGACAGCCATCTGTAAACCCAGAAGGGAGCCCTCACCAGACATGAGATCTCTGGCACTGTGATCTCAAACTTTTCAGCCTTCACAATAAGAAATAAAAATGCATGTTGTTTCAGCCACCCAGCAACTGGTATTCTGTTACAGCATCCCAAACTAAGATGAGCTTACAGCAGCGTTAGCTCAGATCTCACACTGAGTGAGCATTTTTCTGCCATTTGGAAATTCAGTCAAGAATAAGGAATCACAGATGTTGAATAGGAAACATGGCTATTATCATTGTTATGTGCTGAATTATGTCTCCCCCAAATAATTCACATATTGAAGCCATATCTCCCAGCACCTCAGAATGTGACTCTATTTGGAGTTAGAATCTTTAAAGATGTAATGAGGTAAAAATGAGGTTTTGGGGGTGAACCCTCATCCAATGTGGCCAGGGTCTATGTCAGAGGAGAAAATGTGCACACAAACATGTAGAGGAGAAAGGCCAGGTGAAGGCACAGGACAGGTGAACATGGTATTTACAAGCCATAGAGAGACCCAGAAAGCCACCCTGCCAACACCATGACCTGAAATTTCCACGAGAAAGTAAATCCTTGCTGTTGGAGCCAATTATGGCAGCCTTCAGACATTAAGACAAGTGTATCTTCTTCTTGATGAAAGGCCAGCCTCCCCAGTTATTATGATTTAGATACGAGGTGTCTCTCAAAAGCTCAGATGTAAGACAATGTAAGGATTTTCAGAGGTGAAATGATTAGATTAGGAGAGGTGTGACTTAATAAGTGGATTAATTCCATGATGTGGATTAACTGGGTTTTGACCATATGGGGATAGGGTGTGGCTGGAGGAGGTGGGTCACTGTGGGTCTACCTTTGGGGTTTATATTTTGTTCTTGGTGAGAAGAGTTTTCAGTACTTCCTGGCTGCCATGTCCTGAGCATCTTTCCTCCAACACGCCCTTCCGCCATGATGTTCTGCCGCACCTTCACCCTACAGCGCTGCATTCGGCTGAGCACGGACTGTACCTTGAAACTGAGAGCCAAAATAAATTTCCCTCCTCTACATTGCCCTTGACCAGTCCTTTGGTCACTCTGGTGCAAGGCTGACTGACACATCGGCCTTGCAATTCAGCAGGACTTCAGTCCTCAGAAGCCCAGTGAGCAAATGAAAGGAGTAAGAAACTTTTCTAGTTTTCCAGAGCCCAAAGGAGGAAGGTAGAGAGATGTCCTCTGCCTTCTTTTTTTTTTCTCCCCATTCAAGTAGCATGCATTGTACTTCTCAGGAAATGCGGTTAACTTCACATTTTCACAAACCCTGAGTATACCTGGCTTCTCAGAGCAGCACCTACTGAGATGATATCGAACCTTCCTGACCAAGAGATTCAAATCCCAGTCCCTCCTGGCAGTCCCTCCTGGGGACAACGCTGAGGGAAGGAGAAGGGGCTAGGGTTTAAAGGAAATCGAGCTCCACACTCCAGGGGGAAGACACAGGCTGTCTGCTGCATAAGCCGGTTTCAGGTGACACTTGACTCATTTTTCTTCAATTTACAGACCTTACCTTCCTTCTGTGCACCTTGCAGGTACAAAATAAGCCATCTCCTCTGAGACTTGTGTGTGCTTTCTTCTTTGCCTCTCACATAGGCAAAGCCCAGATTTCAATTCAATTCATCATCGTGTGCTAATGACTGGTGGCCAAATGGATGCCATTGCATTTGAGTGAACGTGGACTGATATGAGATCACGCATCCCAGGGGCCTCCTCTAATTGCCCTGGTGGGAGTCACAAGGAAGCCTATTTGGAGCATTCTAAAGCTCAGCAAATGTCCTCAGAATGGCCTTCAGGGACACATATCGATTTAGTGCTGGCTCCAATACTAAAGAGTTAAGTGATTGCGGAGTACTTGTAGCATTGGCTCTAAATTAAGCACAGAACTTTGGACGTCTTTCTGGGAGCCGGGGATATTAATCTATTTCAGTTAGTTGGTTGATATCCAGTCTCAGATCTTTAAACCTCAGATCACCCGCATCACAATCCTTCCCAGTACAATTCAGCTGCCCCACAAGCCCTTGCTGGGTGCTGTGAACCCTGTGTTTGGCACCGGAGGGGTTTCTTTCTGTTGAGGTAAGTACATTTAGCTCAATCTAGAGAGTTATTGTTCTGGGGCCAGAATATTTCCAGTTCATAGCCTCACATTTTTTTTTTCCAATCAGTGAGTTACTCATCTCTGCCTTTGAGTGGCAGAATCTCCCTGGCACTCCAAGAAAATGGAAGAAATAAGAACATGTCTGCAGGTATCCTCCGGCACATGTTCTTATTTTACCTGTCACACCACAGCAGAAAAACAAATATCACGTTTCTATAAATAATCCACCAAATGCCAGGAGCCTCCCAGCCTCACTGATTTTCACCGAGAATTTATTTATTCTCTCTTTCTCCCCAATTCTTGGTGTCATGGATTTCTTAAAACAAATAAATTAAATTTCTAAAATAGAAAACCTTAAGCATCACAAATTCATTAGATGGCAACCATTGTTTACAGCAAGAGGTTTGCTGGCCAAGAGCTCTCAGGGATGACAATTTAATCCAAGCAAAATAGAGATCTCCACTCCAGAGGCAGGAGCTGAGGCAGCAAAGCTGTCAAAGCAACTGGTAAAACCTGTTCGAGAACTCATTCTTGTTGTCCTTCTCTGAGACAGTCTGCATGGTGTCTTTCATCCACGAAGGTTTGGGGAATCACCTCTCCCTGGCACAGGCTAGGGATAGAGCCCAGCCTTATGGGCATTTGGTCTTGACACTGACCATTAAAGCTCAGGACCAGGGCCAGCTGGGTCACTGTGTTATTGTCAATGGAAACAGACACTCCAAAACAGAGAGAAAGAGGCAACATTTCAATCTCACCCCAATTCATCCTGCTAAAAGCTCACACAGCATGTTGGCAGTCATGGGTACTGAAGACAATTGGTGGCATGAGGTGCTGTCACCATTTTGTGGTCTCATCACCACAATCTGGTTACAGCCCCTCAGATTCCTTAGAGGCTACTCCCCACTTCTCCACCCAATTCCTTCTCAATCACCGACTCATTTTCATCCTGATGGATTTACCTGTTCTAGATATTTCCTCTAAAGGGATGGATGTGATCAGTGATGTTGTTAATTCAGTGCAATATGGACAATTTCAACCGAGTTAACTCAGGAGTTCATATTCTCATACCACCCTGCCTCTCTCTGGCTGAGTAACACCCCTCTGCACAGACTCGACACCTTTTAAATCTGGTCCTTCACTGGTGGGGCATTTGGATGATTGCCCTCTCCAGACCACACACAATTGAGGAGGCTCAATTACCACGATGCTCCCTCCTACCACATGAGCAAACTGTTCTTGAAACTAATGTCAAAAAAATCTAATTTGTGGGAAAGGAACTAAAGCTCAGTCAGTGAACCACAGGGAACAAAGGAATCAGAACAGCTTTGGTCTTTTTCTCCTCCTCAGCGGCACACACATCTGCACTTCTTCTGGGTTGGGACAGCACTCTGCAAAATAGGCTCTTGGCGCAGCAGAAAGCTAGCCAAGAGTGCCGGCCTGAAGGATTTTCAGAATGCAGTGACAGTAGAAAAGTCAACAGTGAAAATTATCCTCACAGCAATCAGAATTCTGTTTTCTTAGGCACTACTCTGTATCTGGTATAAATAGAGCATAGTAGATGCTTATTATATATTTTATGAATTAGCCAAGGAAACAAAGGTTGCTTTAAATGTATTTTGCCTCCTTTGCTGCGTGGTATATATACAGATTCTAATTTTGGGGGGCTATGCTATTTTTTTTTCTTTTCTTCCCCCCTAATTAGTACCAATCCCAAGAATATCCACATGTGTGAAATAATTTCCCACTTTCCTGGCTTATGCTTCTTTAAGTTGCCTTCTGAGATAATTCTAAATGGTTGCTTGGGATTTATGGAGGCTGAGGAAGGAGAACAGGTGAGTTACAAACACAGAATTAAGTAAATTATACCTGTGGACTAACCAGGACACCCCCCCCCACACACACACAAACACACCTGCAGAAGACCTTTTGGTGACTTTGTTAATAATGGGTGTGCTTGGCTATAGGACAGAAATTTTAGCTATTTTCCTTTAAATCATGGGAAATTTTGTGATGTGTTTTCAGCATTTGGGGGGATATTTGGCTTCATGTGGTCATCAATGATCTCGATTCATTCAATATTTCTAATTCTGCATCTTGAACAGATTTGTCTTTTTATGCCATGTTGTTATAACAGAAAGATGGACATCGTGGTTACAGGTATTAAGTTCTTCCAGGAGAGTTGAAGGAAGAAAGCCAGGGAAGGCCATGTGGCCTTAATATTATTGAATGAAGAAGCAAAGTGTTGTGCTGAAATCTTTATGTGATGTATTCTTAGCACTCATTGGTAAGATCAGGTCACATGGCCAAGACCTCAACCAATCACAGGCTTGTGTGGAATAGATGTACAAATACAGAATGGCTGTAACTGTGACCAGCTTTGACCAATAAGGACCTGCCCCTGACTATGGGGGAGGGACAATAAGCTGCTCATCAGATGTCAGGATAAAATGGGGAGCAGCTGTTGGGTGGCCACCCAGTAGGGTAAGAAGTGAATAAGACACTCTTCTGGGTGGAATGAAACCATTCTGCATATAAGAGAGATGGTTTTCAGTGTTAAATTGCCGCAGTCTGTTAAATAAAGAAAATTGGATACATTTAAATATCATAGTGACAGATTTGTTCTTTTTCCGATTATTTTTAAATTTTTACTGATTGAATCAAGGAGAAAAGTCTGTTTGTTGCTAAAATGCTTTCTTTTTTTTTTCTTACATAATCCTAATCAGCCTTTATCAGAGAGGAAGCTGGTTCAAAGCTTTATGCAGTTACCAGCACCACACTATCATGGCTTCATTCACTAGACTTAAATTCACAATTATCATCCATTTATTGTAAGTTGTAAAGATTTCCCATCATGATATTGAATCATCTTGGAATACACTTAGCAATAATACAAGTTAGTTCAAATATAATATTACAAATATTGTGTCAACATGGAATTAATCATAAAGATGGTTTTTTAACAGCTTGAAAATTAAGAATTGCTGAACACAGGGCCTTCTGGGAGAGAATTTCTGGGACAATTGAGTATCTAGAAGAGAAACTGAAGGTTGAATCTAGGTTAATTTTTAGGGCAAAATCAATGGAAAACTTAAAAATGTTCCAATGGTATTTCTCATCCTCTGATGTACTAAGTACTATTGTTTCTGAATAGGAGCTGATGTATTCAAAACACAATTCAAGATATATTGATCTCTTGCCTTGTGATTTAGAATTAAAATAACAGAGGAAGCCATGAACTTGTGAACTAAGATAAACGATAGGTAAGTGGATCTGATGGATAGACATATTGACATAGTGATAGACAGGTCTCTTCTTGGATGGGTGTCTTAATTAGTGATTACAGAATTAGACCCCCATTTTTTTAAAATGTCATGTTGGATAACTGCAACAATTTTATGAATGGAAAAAAAGTTTTACTTCAGTCTGTACCTCTGAATTGTGTTCAGTGGCATAAATATGGACCCCAGGCCTGACATGTTATAGCAGTGTTATTGTCAGTGTGGGGAGAATCCCCAGCATTATTTGATCTTATTTGGGGCACTGTACAAACAGCGCTAAATAACAGAACCACACGGTGAGAAATAGTATTTTTCTTAGATTATTTTTTCATCCTTTCCATTATCTCAGAGAGAAAGACACCTAGCTGGACATCTTGAACCCCTGAAAACATCTTCACATCTCCAAGAAAGAGCTGAGCAAGCTTCGGGTGATCTGCAGATGGCGGCTGGTTCAGTACCTCCAGAGGCCTGGGGTGCGGGTGTGGTCAGGATGCCCTGGACTCTCCTGTGTATCACAGGATGGCCGCCCAGCCCTCCAGCCTACCATCCTCAGGCATTTAGCCCTGTGAGCTGGGGGAACTTGGCCCCACACCTGCACTCTGACCTGCAGCTGATCAGATGGAGCCCCAAGAGCACCAGCTTCGTCTCCTGGGCCTCCACACCAAATTGGCACAGGAGGAAGGGAAGGCTGCTAGGTGGGCCGTGGACAAATTCTGCAACACTTCTTTCTTGCTTTATTTGCACTCCCTATTTTTCTTTAAATTTCACTTCCAACAGTGGTTTAAAGCAATAAGACTGGGACTTTTGTTAAAGGAAAAATGTTAAATTATTTTAAGGTGGTATTTTATGGCATGTAGGGTCAATGGGGTGGTAAACACAAGGACCATGGTGCAGAGGCTCTCTCAGGGATGTGGATATTGTGCTATTTCATGTTGTCATTTAGGATCAGAAACCCAGTAGATCAATTATTCCAGTTTTTCAAAAGAGGCTAAAAAATCAATTATCACAAATTTTAAATATTTATTGGGACTAAGGATGTAGCTTAGAGGTAGAGCACTTGCTTAGCATGTGTGAGGCCCTGGGTTTGATCCCCAGGATTACAAAACAAAGAAATAGCAAATATTGGCAAGTGAACTGGGTGCTTTGCGTGTTTGATCTGCAATTTGTTTGGTGCTTCGTGGGTCCACAGGTCAGTGCTGGCTGGGCTGAGGCCTCAGGCTGGTGTCTGTACGCGTCTTTCCTTCTGATAACCAGCTGGAACTCTTCCTGGGGACCCCCTCACCCCTGCACTGCTTACTTTTCCCAAATTGGTTCCTCTGCTTCAGTAGACTGCAGATACTCTCAGAAGTAAGGAGGGTGGTGGTTGATTGACAGCTCTGAGAAGATGATTGACAACTCCACAGGAGCCTCTCTCGGCAGCAGCCAGGATTAGAAGGTTTTTTGAGTGCCACCAGCAAGACAGTCTCCTTCCTCATTGACTAACTCTTAGAATTTGAAGATTAAAGGCCTACATCCCAGGAACTCTCTCTGACAGGGGAACTTCAGGGATTAGGTCCCCTGTCCACACCCCACAACAGAGTCTACAATGACAGACTTCCATTTTCTCAAACTTTTTTTTTTAATGGCATGTGACCCAATCTGGGCCCAGGAGACATGAGGGGAATATTGATGACATCTATCCTAAATGTTTCCTGCCCAATTTGTCATTTTCTTTTATTTTGCTGTGTTTGTAAAATGTGATGCCTGGAGGTCTGGAAGCCATTTTGTAGCCACGAGGGGAAAAGTTTCTGGAGTAAACTAACGTGTTGAGCCTCATATAAAACCAAGATGGAAGGACTCTGGTTTCTTGGAGCCTGGTGAGCTGCTAGGCCAGGCCTGAAATGGCCAACTATGGGCTTTATGGAATGTGAGACAAATTTACATCCTTTCTACTAGCTGTTGATGACTTGGCATCAAGGCGAAGAAAAGTTAGTGTTAGGTGAGCCACACAGAAAAGGGATTTCTGATTGTTAATAAGAACCAGCATGTGGAAGCGAAATATGGGGTGGAGGCATCCTTCCCCATGTTTCTCCTCTGAAAGCGAGACACTGTCTACCTCACTGAAGCCCAGCAAGGCCAGGCCTGACCACTCTGCCCTTCCCAAACAGTTTGCACACCCATTTCCCTGACTACGTGAGGCCTCGTGGGAGTCACCACACCAGCCCAGAAAAGGGGCCCATGTTCATATTTCAGTAAACTGACTCAGAATTAATGGATAAATACGTCCACAGAAGAAGTGACTCTACAGAGATTGGGGCTTGGAGGAGAGGGCTCCTCCAGGAGGCACTGGTTTCTGTCCATTCCCCAGGAGAGGGGTGATCACCCAGCTCCACAATCTGGTAGAAAATCTCTTACAGAAAATGCACAAGTAGCAGTGTGGTGTCTGCAGGATCAATGGCGTGTAAACGGCCCCAGATCCCCTCATCAGACTGTAGACATGAGTGACGGATGGCTCTCCAGTTCCCAGCTCCCCAAGGGTTCCCCAAGCCTAGGCTGTGTTCTGGCTCAGGGAGGTTCTCCAGGCTGGATTCCTCACGCCTCTTCAGGGCTGGGTCCTGCATCTCATCAGGACTTCCGCATTCTCCACAAAACCCATCTGTCTTGATTTCCCTGCCTGAAAACCACAGATGCCCTCAACAGTTCCTCCCCAAAAGACTGAGGGGATTTCAGTGAGCCAGAGTTTAAATGTCCGTGGTTTCCATAGCAATAGGTGGAAAGGTGCTTTGCAGACACTGTGCCACGGCTCGGGTGCTTGGCTTAGGCGCACCCCCAGTCTGCCCCAGATGCTGTTTTCTTCTGATAATGGGCTGGAACTCTTCCTGGGGACTCTTCCGTGCCAGGTAGGACCACTAGGCATGCTGCAGGAGGGCTCCTCCCGGGTGGGGACGCAGTGTCTGCATGCAAAAGAAGTCGGTCCACATTACTTAAATAAAAGTTGACCTAATTAAGAACTGTTGGGAAAGTGGCCCCCGTTCCCCAATGCCCTGAACCCGCTGGGCCTGATGCTCCTCTTGGGAGGGCAGCGCTGGACAGGGACAGGCCTGCAGATCCTGCTGGCAGGAAATGTTAGTGGTGTCAGTTCTGTCACCTTGCTGGGGCTCCAGGACCCAAGGAGGTCATATGCTAATTCCCACATCCCACTCCTCCCTGCCAAGGCCTCCTGACGGGGTGAAATGATGGTGTCTGCAGCTTCATTCTGGGCTGCATGGGGCGTCCCCAGCTCAAGGCACGGGCTTTGGAAATGTTTCCTATTTTCATGTTTCAAACAAGGGCGGCCCTAAGTTCCTCATGGCATTTTGCGGATGGCACAGAGAGACACAGAAGTCTCTGGCCTTGAGCCAGGGCGGTTCACTCTCCATACCACGAGGTGGCAATGGAAACTCAAAATGGGATGGTGAAATAGGCGGTGACTTCAGGGACAGAAGACCTGGCTCCTGCCCCAGATTTGTCCCTGAGTAATGGGGAGATAAAGCTCTTCCGGCCATGGAGCTTCCCCCTATAAAAACATGACACCTCTTTAATGTCATGATCAGACCTGACACCTGTCCTGCATGGTCCTGAGAGTCACAGAACACATACACACACACACACACACACACACACACACACACACACACCACATGTGTGCGAGCTGGAACGGGGGACATGCTGTGGAAAGGAAGCAGTGTTAGTGGGGTGGACTTCCACCTAGACCCAGGGCCCCCTCCTTGAGTTCTGGCCTTGGGTTCTGAGGTCCACAGAGAGGACAGAGCCTGCTCTGAGCAGTGCTGCATCTCACTGGGACAGGGGCCTGTGCACGGGGTGGGTCATGGAAGGACTTGCACTTAATAACCCGACACCTGGCACCGCCCACAGCCCAAGGTCGTCTGCGGTCTCTTAATTCCAAGTGTGTCTGACACACTGAGCTTGCAGTGACCAGGAAGGGCAAGCTCCCTGGTCTTGGGCATCCCTTATGCTCCTCCTGGCTATGCCCACTACACACGGACCTGGCTGCTTGGTGTCCAGGCCGTCCCTCAGGCTTGTGTTTGGTAATGACTTTGAGGGATGAGGTGATGTCTCCCCAGGCAGAGAGCAAGCTGGCTCACTGCTCACTGTGAAGACAGAGACCCCCGAGCTCCATGCTCCTCAGCTGCAACACAGAACCCCCTGTCACCCCCAAGAACCTCCCTCTCTGTCTGCCCTGTTGGACTCAGGTGCAGGAGCTCACTGGGGCTGTGAGTATCAAAACCCTTGTCCTGGCCCTGGAGCGCGTCTTCTGAGAGAGCCTGGGGTGCAGAGTGGGGTCGAGTCCCAGGCTCTGCATTCCTGACAGCATCGTGTAATGGGAGCCACTGAGCCTTCCTCTCCCAGGGTCCCGAGAACATGCCGCGAGTGCTGGTCAGGTTCCCTGCCCTGGCTGGAAACTGCAGCAGATCCCAGGATTTTCTGCTCACCACGACAACCTCTCCCATGAAGGGTAGAGGCCATGAACACTGCCATTTCCTATGCTCATAGATGAGCACAGGACCCGTGAAACTCCACACCATGCACAACCACAAACGTGGGATCCTAATTAGAATGTCATGCTCCGTGCATGCATAACTTGTCAAATTACACTCTACTGTCATGTATACCTGAAATGAACAAGTAAAAATAAATAAAGTAAAATATCCACCCCACAAGACTGCAACACTGCTCTCCAATGACCTGCAAACCCCGCGCCTCCCCTCCCCAGGCCAGACTGCTTCTGTCCCTCAAAGGCTCCGAGTCCAGCCCCTCCTCATGCAGCCCACCCTCACCTCCTGCTTGTCCCCACTCCCCAGTGGACCCTCCACCGAGTGCCCCAGACCAGAGCCCCTTTGAACTGTGACTTTCTGCCGTAGAGTTTTACCGCACCCTTAGCAGTTCCCAGATCTGAACTCACTACACCACGACTGTGTGTGCCTGGTCTTTTGCCTGCTCTGTAGCTCCTGAGCTCAGGAGCCGAGTCTACTGGCTCCTTCCTGGTACCCGACACAGTGCTGGGCTCTTAGCAGGTGGTGACCCCTGCTGAACGGGTCAAGGCCTGAACACCAGAGCTCCACCACCCGAGACCAGCTTGGTTTGATTTTTCTCTGACTAGGAAGTATTCTTTATCTCTGTCTCCATTGACAGAGAGAAAGAGCCAATGGAGATAGAGAAGGATAGACACAAAGGCACAGCCACAGGCAGAGACTCATTCTCACGTGCACCTGTGTGGGATTGCGTGGCATGGGAAGGGGGCAAGCAGAAGATGCTCACTGATATCATTTCCATGGAAACTGCAGAGTCCAGACATGTGACCCCACCAGCCAGTGACGTCCTGCAGGGCCTCTAGCAGACAGGCAGCAGGGACCTCCAGCAGAGTCCAGGGAAGCCTCTTGTCTTCTCACAGATACCAGACCATCCCACCAGCTGTCTGGCTGAAGCTGTCTTTCAATGTTTTACTTAATGTGCTACATAGTTGAGGTCTCAACTGACCTTCCTCTGAGCCCTAGCTCATGGCTGAGGTGACAGGCAGATCCTTGCCCAACCAAGCCATCAACATGGATTCCTTCAATGCCTCCACTTCCTGTGGACTGGATACCACTCTAGGAGTTAAAGATAAAGCAGAATACAAATGCGTGACCACACTGGGCTGGTGTTCAGATAACACACACAACATGTCGCTGAGCACTGAGCAGATGGTGGGGACTGCTGGGGACCACGGACTCCCAGGGAAGCAGGGCAGGGCTCTTTGTGGTGGTGAGGGCCAGACACCAGGAATGTAACTCCAGAATTTCAGGACATGAGTCCTGTGGGCTTGTGAAGGCCGGCACCCTACAGAGAGGTGAGAGCTAAAGCCAAAGCCCAGCCAGAGGGGTGCCTGGGAGAATACAAGAGGAGCCAGAACCAGCCCTGAACCAGAACAATGAAGGACATGGGAAGGGGACAGCCAGATGGCAGGAAGGTTCCCATTATTATTCGAAATGAGAGGGAAACTAAATGGAGGGTTTTGCTGAGTGAGTTCATTGTGATCTGAACTTGTTACTCCAGCTTTAGGGGCAGGAGAGGACTCAGGAACAGCAGTTAGGAAGATGATGTCACTTAGCAGAAGGGAGCCCTAGGTCAGAGGCAGGGCAGCGATGGTGGAAAGGCCACAGGGTCAGGCTGCATGGACCTGGCTGCAGAGCTCACCTGGCCCCGCTGGGGGTGTGTTGATGTTGTGGCAGCCAAAGAGCAGGGGGAGGAGGACCTCAGGGTGCAGGAGTCAGGGAACTGAGGGTGAAGAAGACTCAGGTATGGAGGGGCCAGAGGATTGGGAGACAGCCAGGTGGACGCATCGGAACTCAGGATAGAGAATCCAGCTCAGTTCATGAGTCAGGAAAACACAGGACATCTAAATCACAAAACAGCAGCAGGTGCCCAAATGAGAACACAGGAGGACTGAGCATCTGCTGGTCCACAGCCAGGGACACCGAGGACAGTCAGTCATGTGGAATGAACCAGATAGTCATTATCGAGGCAGATGGGATTGAGAAGATGTGACTTCAGAAACCAAGAGGAGAAAGTGTTTTGAGAGGGTGGGGATCCCACAGTTTGAAATAGGTGTTCAAGTAGGATGAGGGCTGAGAACCAACCTAAGACTAGGAATATGGAGAAAGTCAATTTGTAGAGTGCTAGGAGCCAAAGCTCAGAGAAGGCCTGCACACTGTGTGAGGTCACACAGCAGCAGACTTCAGGATCAGTTTCTGGTCCTGGTACATGGTTTTCTCCCTATCATGAGGTAAAGAGGTTGTCATTAAGACACCAATAGATGAGGCAGACAGTCATGTTGTAGTTGACTCTGACACTTGCTGAAATAAATGATCATTCCTATTTTTCTGGCAACATTAGCAGTCATGCCAGGCTGGGAAGAATACTGGAATTGCTTTTGTGCTTATCATTAAATTTCTCATTATAGAAAAATGTTCCCAAATGGCATGCAGATGTGAATAACAACGTACACAGCATTCGATTCTGTGAGCTAAATGTGGGTAGTAAAAGGGGAATTAAGTAATGAGGAGAGAGTTTATATCCTGGCCAGGCTGCCTTTGAAAAGAATCAGGAGGAAAATTTGTCCCAAGTCCAAATGTTAGACAAACAAATTTCCTCCTCAGTAAATGCTGATCACATATCAGCTGCTCAACATAACTTGTCTGCTGACATGTGGAAAGAAGTTCTCCTAGTCACAAAGAAAGAGTCAGCATCACCATTATCACCATCACCATCACCACCACCTTCACCATCATCATCATCATCATCATCATCATCATCACCACACACCATATAGCAAGAACCATACTCCAGGCTTGGCCAAATGTGAAAACAGCTGGGCCCTCCAGACTGCTCAGCAATCCAATGCTTCTCTTCCTAACTTATTCCCTTACCCCATGATAATTATTCCCAACCTCTTTTTCAAGTCTTTAATCCATTTCCTTCTCTTTTCACTCTCTGATCTTTCTTCTTGCTTTTCATGGACAAATACCCTTCAAATGGAAACTTCCTCAAAGCCCTAAGCCGTTCTTCCTCTCTGACAATAGTAAAACCAGGTTCTNCATCACCATCACCATCACCACCACCTTCACCATCATCATCATCACCATCACCACCATCGTCATCACCATCATCATCATCACAACCATATCACCATCATCTTCACCACCATCATCACCATCACCATCACCACCTTCACAATCACCATCACTACCATTATCATCATCATCACCATCACCATCACCACCATCATCACCACCATTACCATCTTCACCATCATCATCATCACCATCACCACCATCACCTTCATCATCACCTTCACCATCACCATCATCTTCACCACCATATTATCATCACCACCATTATCATCTTCACCATCATCATCATGACTGTATCACTATCATCATCACCAACACTATCATCAGCATCACGATTACCATCACTACCATCACTACCATCATCATCATCATCACCATCACAACCATATCATCATCACCATCATGACCATATCACCAGCACCAGCAACACTTCTGTCATCATCTTCACCATCACCATCACCACCACCATCATCACCATCATCATCATCACAACCATATCACCATCACCATCACCACCTTATCATTGTCATCACATCACCATCACATCACCATTATCACCATCACTGCTATCATCATCCTCAGCAGCAGCAGCAGCAGCAGCACATCACCACCATTGTCACCATCACAACTGTGTCACTATCCCCATCCCCACCATCACCATCTGCTACTGTCTTCCACTGTCCTATGACTTAGGTGTCATGTCACCAGCACCATCATCATGACCATCATGGATTCTCAGTTTTCATGACTGCTTGAGTTTCCCTTCTCAGTCAAGGTTCCTGAGAAAAAGTTCACCTGTCCATCACCTGTTCCCATAAGTGGTCATCTGCAGTGCTGGCTGTTCCCTGAGATGAGGGGAAACAAGCCAAGGGATGGTCATTTCTCCATAGATATCAGGTCTTCAGAGGATCTCTGCAGTGGTGAACAAACAGAAAAAAACATACTTGTAGATGCAAAAACTTCTTCAGGAGGCGGGACTTACTGTGAGGGTGAGTCCCAGGAGCCAGAGCTACAGAGGACACATCGGCAGATGGCCTGACAGACTTTGCCAGTGATGGCATCCAATGGGCAAGCACTTGGCATTGAGATCACCCAACTCCCTCTCCTCTGCCCTGGGGTGTGACATGTCTGGGAACAAGTTGTCCAGAAAGCAGCACTCAACCACAGTTCATATGTTGCTCAGGATGAGACCACATCCGAGCTCGTGCAGGAAGGAGCTGATGTTCAGGAGTAAGCCGGTGGTTCCTGAAGGGGACATCTATCAAGTGCATACCTGAAATTCCCAATAGCACTTCCAAGGAGTGTGTTGCTGTGCTCAAATATTCCAGAAGAAGCAAGACTGGGGACACATATTACTCAAGAAGTGGCATGTGTTTATTTCTGTTATGAGCCTGGACAAGGACTGTCAATGTGACTGCAATACTCTAGAAACCGCTCACTAAATTACACATTCCCAGGTCCAGCCAAGACATATATGGAACCTGTCCCAAGCTGAAAACTATGTGGGTGCTCATCAAAACCCTAGTGGACAGAGAATGGCGGCTTGTTCTTAGGATGAACTGGTGCCTAGTGATGCCCAGCGCATCCCTCACACTGTGTCTCCTGGTAGTCCCCTCACGTGCTGTAACACCCTGTCCCTGCAGCACCAGGCACAGCTATGGTTTCCCAGCTTTGCTGGCCAAGAGCCTCCTCCCACTGCTCCAGGTCCCTTTTCCCTGCCCGCATCTCCCTCAGCTGTCCCTCTGTCCAGCGCTCTTCAACTGACCCCTCCAGGGTGGATGCCTTCCCAGCTGGGATTCTGACCATGGGGTCCAACTCCTCTGGTTTCAGCCCCACCCACAGCGAGCACGAACCTGTGCATAAGTCCCCAGGGCACAGAAGGTCCACCTCATCTCGCAGTAGCTGGCAGACTCCAGGGATGCTCACGTCCACCTGCAGGGGGCCCAACAGGACGCTGCTCTGACAACAGGGAGGCTTTGCTCCCCAGACAGCACCAGCTTCTCTGTTTAGTGCTAGCAACACTTTAATTAATAATGAGGAAAGCGTGAATAATTGTTTTATTCCTAAGCACAGAGCCATACCCCTGCTGGGTCTGCCAAGCTGCTTCTGCCACCTCCTTATCTCTGGGGCTAACAAACTGCACCTTGGGAAACAGGAGGCATCTGTTGAGAGCAGAACAGCATGGAAAGGAAATGTGCAGATCCCAGGACCCCATTAATCACCAGGTCAGAGGCACGGCGCTGCGGGTTTAACGTCCCAGGGCTCCTCTGTCACTGTCTGTGGGAGCTACATAGATAACCCAGATGCCATGAGCCCTGCTTCCAGCTTCCCCCACGCTGGGTCTGTGTGGTGCTTTGGTGCTGCACACTGCCCCCAAGCTCTGCTCTGTGTTGAGGTCTCTCTCCCAGGCATGCGCAGGGAAGGCCTCGCACCTCCTGCAGGGGAGAGGGGTGAGAGGTCCTTCCCAAGACCAGCCATTCATACCCATCACTCCCCACCAAAGCTGCCCCCTCTGTGGTTCTTCCTGGAAGGTCTTTGGCCTCTCAGGCCCTCTCAGCTCTTGGCCCAGCCCATGGGGCCTCCAAATGTGCTGCCTTGGGTCAACGGCCAGGCCCATCATCTGGACCCTTCCGCCTCATCTTGTGCCTGGTTCCAGCAGGCAGAGGCTGGCCCTGCTGCTCTGGATTCCCAGTGAATTCTCCAAGTGCCAGCTCCTTCTTAGGTCCTTTCTCTATGCCCAGTTTTTGCAGTTGTGAGTGGTGCCTCTCTTCTGAAAGCCTTGTTTAGTCTGCAAAGTGCTTGGGCAGTGCCATATTGATTCAAACCTTACAACAATGCCAACAAGGCGAGTCTGATTAGTACCCACATTTACAGAGAGTTCAGCTGTTGCCCTGCGTGGCCGCCAACCCCCAGGTGTTTGTACATGGAGGGGTCGGGTTCCACCGTCCCTGTGAGTGAGGCTGCCGCTCCCGAGCTCTTTCTCACACTGCCAGGACATAAAGGGTGCCGTGGCTCTCGGGGAAACAGCTTGCAAACCCCTGGTGAAGGATTCTAGAAGAAAGAACATCAGAAAACACCAGGATCCCGGCTTGGGGTAACTCCCCCATAAGACTTTTGACAGTTTCTGAGACGTTTTTGGTGGCCCCAATGGGGGTAGGGCACCTAGAAGGTAGAGGATAGAGCTGACACCCACCATCTCAGTGCACAGCACAGCCCCTGATGAAGTCTGGGTACAGTCAAGTGTGTCCCCAGGGCGCATGTGTTGTCCCCCATGTGGTAAGGCTAAGAAGTGGCGGAACCTTAGTGGGGGACTGGGAAGTCCTCAGGTCACCAGGAATGCTGTCCTCAGAAAGGATTAAGACGGTTCTCCTGGGACCCTGGGTAGTGTGTGTGAGTCATTGTCCTAAAAGGCCAAGCCTCCCTCTCTGTCTTCCTGTCCAACCATGGTATGTCTCCCTCCTGTCATGTTACCACCACAGTGGCACCATGGCCACCATGTCTTCACCAGAGCGAGCTCATGCTAGTGCTGTGCCCTTGAAGCTGCTGAGCTATGAGCTACATAAACCTCTTTTTCTTATAAAGTACAAACTTCTGGTCTTCTGTGTTAGCAGTGGAAGCAGGGAATGACATTGTTCCCCATAACAAAGAGCCATCCACCCCGAATAATATCAGTGGTGCTGAGGTGGAGAAGCCCTGCTGCAGAGAAGAAGGGGCAGAAACCAGGGAAGCCATGTTCTCAGGGCCAGTGCTGTGGTCAGTCCCTGGGTGGCCTCTTCTGGAATCCTGCAAGCGCTGCTGATCTCTCCCCATGAACTCACCACCCCGTTCCACCCGCGTACATAGTGTCCCACTCATTCCTAGAGAGGTGATTCCCACTGTGTGCTCCTGCCAGTGCCCTGTGGGCCCTCCAAGCTCTGCTGACCGTAGGACTCAGATGTGGACCAGGATGTCATCTGTGATCTACTCTGGCCTGAAGTCTCTGGGCTTTGTTTGCCATTGCTTCTGTCCACTGCAGTGACCTGTGGCCCTTACGCTTACCTGATGTGCTCACCCCCGTCTCAGGGCCTATGTCCAGGCTGCTGCCCTACCACCAGCATTGTTAGATTTCCTCTGCTCTGGCTGCCCTGGCCCAGCTCCGCCCCCAGGGGTGGGACTCCTTCCATCACTGGCGAAGGCTGGACTCCTCAGAGAATGCCTGAGTGCCTGCTTTCTTAACCTCCAGCCGCACCCTGCGTGAAAGGATGTGCCGGGTCACACAGTCTAGATGATGGCTCTTCTGCTTGCTCGCTTTGAGGAGGTTGAGAGTGTTTGCTTGTTTGTTTTAGGTGGCAGCTCCATTTCTTTCCTCTGAGCAAGAAGGCAGGAGTCCAGGGGACAGGTGAAGACACCCTAGCCCAGGACAGTGCTACATGACCCCCAGTAGGAGAGCACCACTGTGTGGCACCCCTCTCCTGGTCCTTTGCTTCAGTGCCTGGCACGTAGACAAAACTCAGTGTTTCCAGGACAGAACAGGCCACCACCGGGGTGGATTCTAAGGATGGAATGCCGTCTCAGGAACCATGTCCGGAAAAGCCTGTGTGGCCGAGAGCTCCATCACCTGAAGGTCACCCGTCACTGGCTGATTCACTGGGACATGATTCTGTAAAGGGACATTTTCACATTTGTCAAAACTCAGGTTGTAGAGAAGAGAATTCAGCCTGAAAACTGCATGTCTCCACACCTCCTAATGGAAGCCATCAAATCCAGGAAAAAGCCAGTGGCACTAGGAGCGTCTGAACCACGGGGCCGTCAGGACTTTCTCCAGCCCCCCAAGTCTTTTTAATAACGTGTCTTCGTGATTTCAGAGGAACTCTAACAATTACATTTACATCACAGCGTCTTACTTGTGTATTTGAAAACTCTATTCATCATTTGCAGTGAGTACTTACTAATAAAATCAGAGTAGCTGTTTAGTAAAGGAGCAATCATTTTATAATAAGAGTAAGCTTGACTTTGTTACCAGACTTTCTCCTGGGCAAACAGAGCAGACACAAGTTATAAAAAAAACCTTTCAGCTGATGACTCCAAGTATCACTTAAAAAAAAAAGGATAATGAAAAACAGACTTAAAACATAGCACAAGTGGAATCACAGAGGAATCTGGGGGGAAAATAACCTATTTACAAATAGCTTGAGTAATTATATGCGAGGAAACGCACAAGTAGAAAGATAATTCAGAATAAAAACTCCCTACCTCTAATCAATTCACAGCACGTATGTAATGAAGCACTTTCTCCAAAACAATTTAATTTGCCCCCTTGTTCTGCACAGTTAGCATTTTTAAAAGGTGAGTTCCTTCCTGTTCTCCCAGGTCCACTCACCTGAGGGAGAAAGCCTATTGGTCAGAATGACTCTCACCCATCGCTGTTCTGGGAAGACCATGGTTGACATGGCAGTGGCCCCTGAGAACCCAGGGGGACGTGGTGGTGGGCTCAGGGTTGACGCTGTCCAGACGCAGAAGGAAGTAGGAAGCCACTACCCCAGGTGAGGTGTGGCGGGGAGAACAAGATGGCGGGAAGAGGGTTTCTCTGGGCAACACTGGCTCCGGACCACAAGCCGCACTCCACTGTTGACTGGCGTCCTGGCCTCAGCAATGTCTCTTGGCCTTTCTGTGCCTGGCTCAGGGCCCCAGCTGAAACGGGACGGGAAGAACTATCTACTGCGCAGAGTGGACGTACACTTTAGGTGGGTCCATCTCTAAGACCTTGATGAAAACCGTCATGAAGATGATCTGCTTTCCCATCAGGGAAATCTGGACAGGACTGGGCAGCTCTGGGGGTGGCAGTGGCTTGACACAGTCTAGTGGGTCCCCAATGGCTCTCGGCCATTCAGCCCACTGCTCAGTTGCCACTGACCCTCTGTCCATGTTGCCAATTGTGGTCTCAGGCTCTTTGGGGCTGCTCCCTTCCCAGGTGCTGAGAGGTGTCTTGACTCCTTTGTGTCCCCAGCCTGTGGGATGAGTGGGCAGTGGGGCAGTGGGGGTGGGGTGCCTGTGGAGGGTGTTTTGGGCCCCTGCCTGAGAAGGGACACCTCCCTTTTGGTTAGAATGCAGCCACACAGCCACCCCTAGCCACCAAGGAGCTGGGAAATGAGTCTACACAGGAGAAGGAAGTGGGTCTGTCACAGGCATCCCTGCAGAAGCCCCCTGCAGCCGGCTGTGCTCCATGTCTGCTCTCGCCATTAGGTGTGCCCTGCGGTGGTCACTGTTGCTATACACATACACGTCGTATTTTCATATATATGTGTCTGTAAAACACACACATGTGTCCTGTGATTGTCACACGACTCAGTGATGGACAGCAGGGCAGGCCCCCAGGATAGGTTGGCTTGTTGAAGATGAAGTAGGAACGAGGAAAGGAGTCACTCAGGATGGGGTGTGCAGGTGTGGGCCTGGGCTGTCCTCTAAGGCAGACTTGTGAAGCCCCAGAGCAGAGAGAGAAGTACCTGGGGGAGCCGGAGAGAAACTCTGGGGCAGGACCCTGAAGGGATTTCACTAAATGCCAGGAGACGGTCGGAGTGAGGTGGCTGTGGTGGGGTGCACTGGGAGGGACGTGGCAGGATTTACCCCTGCAAGGACCTGTGTGGCTCTGAGTGTGGAGCAGTGGAGTTGGAGACAGAGGGAGCCAGGAGGGAGGAGGTCCCAGAGGCAGGGGACACAGGGAGGGCGCATGGAGATGCTGCTGTGGGCCCAGCGGGGGCTGGGCCTGGCGCATACCTGAGACACAGATTCAGAGGGCCCAGGGTGGCCACAGGAGGCAGGTGACCAGATCTTAGCCTGCAGGGTGCCAGGGTGCTGGCTGCCAGACGAGGGGCCCGGCTCAAGTGTGAGGACAGATGGAAACCCAGGGAGCTGTTGGCAACATGTGGGGAAACTGCCAAGCAGTCCCTCCAGGGATCCTCCGAGGGACCCCTGAGCCCCTTCACTTGACCGTCACCTTGCCCGAATGAGGCCAGCACTAGCATCAGGTCACTTACAGACACCAAAGGGGAGTTGGAGAAGCAGGGCAGGAGCCCAGGCTGCAGACCCCATCTGTGTGCTGGGGACACTGCGAGAGGACAGAGCAAGGGGAGGGGAGTCGCAGGGAAGCTCCAGGGAGCCCTGAGGCCTATGCCCTGTGGGCAGGATGGGAGGGGAGGCCACGGGAAGCCAGGTGTCCAGGGCATGAGTGGCCACCTGCACCAATGCTGCTTCTGAGCAACAGGTGTCCCTGGATGTGGGGACAGAAGCAGAGGTCACTGGCTGTTGTTGGCATAGGCTTCAGAGTCCAGGGGCCCAGGAGTGGTGGAGGGGCATGAGCCCTCTCAGAATGTGGAAGGGGCAAGCTCAGGGGCTCCTGTGGGAGGGCAGGCTCTGCACAGGGAGGCGGGGGAGCTGCCGTCAGCCAGTCCTAGGTCAGGGCTGGATCTGCTGCATGCAGGACACAGTCGAGGTTGGCACGGCCCAGGTGGGGAATCCGGGTGCTGGACCTTGGCCACTATAAAGGATATACCTGTGGCTGATTTCTGGGGCTGACTCCTCCTCCCCAGGGTCACAAGGATGAACTGAGGCTGCAGTGTGTTGCTGGATGGGATTTAGGGGTGCACCCCACCTGCTGCCCCCAGCCAAGGTACAGCCATTAGACAAAACTGGGCAAATCACAGTAGAACTTGGGGAAACATCCCCCTGGAACGTGGTCTTTCCTGGATTCCTAGCGGTCATTACAAGGACAGGGAAGGACTCCCACACCCAGGCACATCCGGCCTCCACAGCGAGGAGGGCGCCGAGGCTGGCTCGCCATTCCCAGGCCTGCTCCCCTGGCTTCTTCAGCCTCTTTAATGCATAATTTATGGATGCAATTAATAGAAACCAATCAAGCAAGGCTGTGCACACAGTGCTGTGTTTAACAACAGATGTTTCCAATAGTGATTATGTTAGAATAATAACAACACCCCATCATCAGCACTGCTGTGAGTGTTAACAAGACTGATGGTTTCCCCAAGAAGCCACCGGAGGGAGGGAGGCCCTTAGGGGCTGTGGCCGGTGCTTGGGTTTCTCAGGCTGTGGGGTCAGCCTCTTCATGCTTTGTGCCTGAGTCATCCAGGGGGCTGTTCTGGGGGCAGGTGGTTTTGAAGCCACTGGAACAGTGTGCAGGTTCCTCAGGCTCTGGGACGGGATCTGCCCCTGGCCAGCTCCCAGCTGTGCCCACACTGCAGGGTGGCTGCGTTTCTCTGTCTATTCCTGGTGCAGAACTGCACCATTTCTCCTGGGTGATGGATGTGAGTCCAAGTCCCCATGATGCCTTGGCCTGTGCAGCTGGAAGTCATGTGTCCCTTTGTGTCTCCTGGCCCCTGGGTTTCCTCATCGATACCTACACCTCCTTCCTAAGGCTGCTGAGAATGTGACCAGGAGCAAAGTCAAACATGACACTGTTGTCATTTTAGGGGAGCCTCCTAGGACCCCTCACTGGGTCCCGACTAGCAATATAATGTAGGGATCAGTCTCATGTACCTTGTGGTCCCATTGGCTGAAGATGACAAGTGGAGTTGGGGTTCAGGCCTCACATTCATAAAGGGGTCCAGGCCAATTCCAAAGCAGTCCAGTATCAGTCACAAAGAAAGGGGTGTTCAGGAACACCTTCACGGCACACCAGAGACTGACCCGTCACAGACCCTACTTCCTGTTGAAGTCGGTACTTCCAACACACCTTTTCATTGCAGCATTTGCACCTTTGGAAAGCGCTCGCTTGTTCCGTGTGACCATATCAGGCATTTGAAGCAGCCTTGTGGCAATACTTTACTTACTTGTTTAAACAGGGTGCTGAATAGAAATACTAAGCCGCCTGCAGATGACAACAAGAAGAACTCACTATTTTAAGTTCTCAGTGCCCTCGTTCCATCCAAGAAGCTCTCCTAGGCTGCTGCGGCAGGAGGGCACTTAGGGATGAGAAGCAGAAGAGTCTCCAAAGTCCTGAAATCCAGGCTGAATTTTCTAGGTGTATGTGCATATTTCTGGGGAGAACTTCCGTTGATTTAATTAGATGTTGGGGTGGGAGGAAGGAAAGAGAAGTGGGGAAGGAAGGAAAGGAGGAAGGGAAAGGCCACAAACAAGGCGTGAGAAGGCACTGTTTTTTGCATCAGGGATGCTCTGTCCCCAGGTGTGTTCTGCATCTGCAGGAGCCCAGGGCACCCACCAGCGCTGGAGGGCGCACAGCCCAGGAGACCCGGGCCTAGTTCTTCAGCCGCCAGAAGGGGCCGGCAGGGGGCGCTGTGAACAGAGCTGAACCATCGTGGAGATGATGCTGCCGCTCTAGAGGGAGGCTTTCCCTGTGCGTGGGTGGAAGACCTCTCGCCGCTTACAAATCCTAATGATATATTTTATTTGGGGGAGGTCCTGGGGAGGGTTGCAAATGGTCCAGTGATCTTTGCACAATCGTCTCTCAAGGTGTCTCAGAGTCAGGCATCCCTGAAATCCAATCTCAGCTCTGCACTTGAATGTGTGGCTACCTGTATGGACCTCCTCAGGTCCCTTCGCCTCCAAGATAAAGATAAGGTTAATAAGCACCTCCAAATTACAGGGGCAGGGAGAGGGTTGACTAAAATCATGCTTCTGCACTGAGAGGTGTCTTTCCACTGGGGGATCTTAAACTCCCAGCTGTTTACTGTTGCAGCTATTACTATGGAATGGTGCCGCAGTCTGGCTGGGCACAATTCAGGAGCCACTTGTCAAAAGAAACAAACTTTATTTTTAGAACCACACACGCCAAACAAAACCGCTCCTCAGGAAAAACCCTCAGAGCCCAACTGCCACCACTGGCTTCCCACAAGCCTCTCTCCCCACCACAAGCCTCTCCACCTCCCACAATCCTCCTGCTCTTGAGGCCGATTGGCTGGGTTGCATGGGCGGAGCCAAAAAAAGTCCCCCAATGAGCAGCTCCGTGGTCTGAAAGGGCAGGGAAACAGCCCAATGAGCATCACCGCAGAGGAGCCAATCAGCTAGATGTTGCTGGGGCCGCTGTGAGCCAATCATCAGCTGGCAGTCTGAAAGTTTGCTGGGGCCCCTTTGGCTGTGGCTCTCAACAGAATGGTAAACTAGAACTATGGATATATTAGGGCTACAATTTGCTGAGCTCAAAAGAGCAGCTTTCTTTCTGTTTGAAAGAGCACTTCTCAAACTTTCTGGGTCCATTGACTTTCTTCAAAATTATACAGGAGCCCAAAGTGCTTCTGTCTAAGTGGAACTTACCCCCAAGCCATTGAATTGAACCCCATCTGAGTTCATTTAGCTGAAATAAACTTTTGCGAGCAGAACATTCAGGTAGAGCTTCCAGATCCATGGCTGTTTTTCATGAAAGGGAAAAAAGAACCAATGTCCTCATAGGATGCCCTCTAAATGGGGGACATGGGCCCCAAGGGCTCTGGGCTGGGAGTCGGAAACCCAGAATCAGAGTCTTGCTTTGCCCTCAGCTGGCTCCGTGGGCTTAGCAAGGAGGCTTCCTCTGTGTGTTTGCTGAGCCTCTCAAAGGAGAAGCCATTGGGAACGCTGGGACCCTGACCTAGGCCCAGCTCCTCCTCACCTGTCAGAAGAGTCTGTCCTGCACACTGATGCACTGACCTGAAGGAGCACCCGCCACCTGCCAACCCAAGGTCATCCCCAAAGCAGACATGAACTCCCAAAGTCCTGCCTTTGACTCTGGGCTCAGTCCCTACCCACAGCAAGGCCTTGGTCCCATCAGTCCTTGTCCCTGCCCAAGGGTCAGCCAACTTGACCTTTGGTGTGGGACTGCTGGCCTGCAGACCACACTTCTGGAGGCCCAGCCTGAATATTGGGATTTGAGGGGCTAGAGGAATCTTCCTGAGGCAGCTCAAGGTCAGGCCCCACCCTGGTCTCTGGGGCCATGTTCTGTCACCGAGGTCCTGAGGAGGCCTGGGCAGTGTTGTGCATGCTGTGACGCTGGTCCACAGGGAAGGGCACCCCTCCTCTGCTGGCAGAGCTTCATAGGCTGAGCAGGCCTGGGTGCCCTGGAAGGGCAGAGTCCAAGATGAGTTCCAAGTCCTCCTTCCACCACGCCAAAGCTGGGTGAGCCTGACCTGATGGCCTCCCGTCTCAGCCTCAGTGAACAGCAGGGTTATTCGACCACCTTGTGCCTTGTCTCCCTGCTGTTCAGCACTGGAGATGAATCAACTCCTTGAGGAGTCTCAAGAGTGACCAGTTAGGTTACTTTATTCACTATGTTTTACAAATGTAAGAACTGAAGCCCAGAGAGGGGAAGTCACTCAGTGTCAGACACACACAGCCCAGGGGAGAAGGAAGCAGCCAGGATGGGAGCCCAGATCCACAGGACCTGAAGACTCACCCTCTCAGTCTGATAAGCGCTCCCCTTACCTGTTCCTGCCATGACCTGGGGTCTTGGTGGCCTAACAATGCTCCGTGCAGAGGTCGGTGAGGCCCAAGGTGATGGCAGAAGCGAGAGAGCAGTGTGAGCACTCACGTGCTGGGGAAGCTGGGAGCATCTTGTCTGAGTTTCTGTGAGATAGTTTCAAGGAGTTCTTATGTCCATGTTGGACAAGGACCCAAAGAATTTGACTCGTCTTCATCTTCCTAGTGCTGGAAGGATGGACCAAAGGAGGAGTGTGGCTCCTGAGCCCCAAATATAATGCTTATTCCACCCAGAAGGCACTGCAGTCTCGGGCATCACCCCCACTGATCCCTGGGCATGACTTAGCCACCTGCTTCTGTGGTGAAGATGAGCCTGGTGCCCACAGCACAAGACGCAAGCCCTGGGTCCCCTCCCTCTCTGCTATGGTCTCCAGCGTCCTCTTCTCAGGCTACCTTAAGTGATTCTTAGGTCCCTCCATGCAGAACGGCTCACGGCAGAGGTCAGAGGGCTCCTTAGCATGCATCACGGCTGAGCCACACCCGCTCTGGTGGGGTCCAGGGCAAACAGGAAAAGGTCTTTCCAAAACCCTCCCCCACAGTCTCCTCCTTCTCTGAAGTGGACTTCACCCCTGGCGCTTGCAGAAGCGTGTGTCTGCCAGGCGCTCGCTCCTCCGACTTGGTGAGCCTGGGTCTTGAGGACAGAGAGCCATCCATGCGTCTCAGGAAATGGCAGCCGTGGGCATCCTGCTAACACGTGGTTTCTAGGTGTGCCAAGGCCTCTGCACATGAGGTAACTGGAGTGAAGGAAGAAGCCAGGGGAAGTGGGGCCAGCAGGAGCAGGAGGAGGCAGTGTCACCCGTCACAAACCCACGAGTGCCCATCGTGCCCCTCTAGGTAGAGAGTTCTCATTTCACCTTCAAGGTTCCCCTGGGCAACTGAACCAAATACCAACCAGGAGCCACTAAGAAGCCTGACCTCCACACCCTCACCAAGGACCTAGGATAGAGAAGGAGCTGGAATAAAGGTGAAGGCAGCAGGACTTGCTGGAGAAGGGAGGGGGCTGGACAGTCCCTGGAGAGAGCGGAGCCTCCGTTGGATGTGCTGACTGCCATTCATTTGGGATCCCAAGTTCCACTCTATCTTCCAAAGGTCCAGCAGGGTCATCTAATCTAGTTATCTGTGTTTCCTGTTCATCTCTTTTTTAGTCAAAATCCTGGTTTTTTTCTGGATGTGGAGTTCTGCAATCACATCCCAGGTCAGACCGGGTCCCTTGCACTTGCCAGCAGTAGTGGGCGGGGTGAGAGCTAGCGCCCTCCCGGCCAGGTCCCCTGGCTGATGTGGGTGTGGAAAGACATCATCAACTAGTGAGGATTCTCATCAAGTGCCCTGAGATGGCCCTGGGATCATGGAGGGATTCCCTGGCTTGTCTTTCCAGCTCAGCTGGCTAAGGAACTGGAGCCCATCCACAGCTGTAAAGTACTTTGGCGGGCTTTGGAAGTATCCCAGATTCTGTGAACTTGTTCTTGTCTGTCACTCTCCACACACAACACAGAGACATCAAAAATACAAGAATGCAAGGAGTTGGGGGTTTCTCTTCCACAGACACATTTGAATTCACCGAGAGTCACATCTCTGAGGCTGCAAGATCTCCATCCTAAATCCTCACTTTGGGCCAAAGTGAGAAGCAGATTTCTAGCAATGATAGGAGAATCCTCCAACCCACCTGTTAGGTGATGGGAGACGAGGAGGAAGGTCTACTCAGTGCCTCCCTGGCTCTGCTTTCCATTGCACCAGTCATGCCAGGGCATCTGGGCAGCATTGCAGCCCTCAGTAAGTTCTAGAAGGAAGGCAGTAAGAACAGGGCTCTCCCCTTGGGTGTTCCCCCTTAGAATGTATTTCTCCTGCACTGCGTTTTCTCTACCATTATTTCTGTCATTAACCTGTTAAAGTAAAAACCTTTAAGAACCTTCAGTTTATTAGGATCTATTCTCCCTTTACAGGAAATACATGTCTGCGTCCAGTGGTATCCGGGCTGTCAGTTTACCCTGAACATAATACAGATTATTTGATGACTCAGGAGTCTCTGAAGTGAAGCTGCAGAACCTTCATGGCAAGCCTGCACCTTGCAGGAGATTCATGTCCACTGGCCATCTGACATTAGCGTCTGGAGAAGTGCCTGAGCCCTGCTCCTGATTTTCATCTTGGGGCGGGGGGGACCGTTGCACTTGGCTGTAACCTAATCTAGAAATAAAATCCAGATTTGTGGGTAATTTGCTCTTGAAATGGCATTATCAACACATGGACTAAGGCTCCGTTGCTGTGGCCAGTTTGCTGAGGTCACCGTGAAAACTGGTGGAAACTGGTAGCTTCAGAGAGAAACTCCTGATCCTCAACAGTGAAGCATTACCAACCTCCTTAGCATCTTGTGTAGGCATCCTTAGGCTGTGGGGACACCAATGCCAACAAGACCTGAAGTTTTTAGAAAAGAAATAGAAACAGGAGAGAAGAGATATGACTATTTCTTTTCTCTTTTAATTTTTTCCTACTTTTTTTTAAACACCACCCAATTCTATGCCCATTTGCTGTTCTCTATACAGAGTGAGAAAAAAACTAAAATTAACAAGTGTGATCTAAGCAGACACAGAAAAGTTATGGCTGTATTACATACATGTGCTCAGCTGCTAGTACAGAACTCTTTAGTAAATAAGTCTTTAAACCATGAGGATGCTTGATATTGAACAATATGTCTGGAGATGAACTTAATTATTTCAGAACTCAGAGGCATCTTCAATTTCCATCCTTCTTGCTCTCCATCTTGAAAACTTTGATTTACTCAGAAGTATATGCCTCATGGTAAAAGGGTGGCTGCCATACTCCAGGCATCAAGTCCTTACTGTATAAACAGGCTGGGAGGAGAGCAGGCAAAGAAGGGTCTTTTTGCATCCCCTTTGCTTTTATCATGAAAGAAAAATTTTCCTTTGAAATGCCTGCCTCTCAGTGGTCAGAAATGGTCAGAAATGGGATCCACACCTGATCCCTAGACCCATCCCCGACCCAGGAGAATGCAATCACAGGAGTGTTTTAAACCAGTCACCATAGATGCCCTGTGGCAATGCCGCCCATTCCTGCAGGACCCAGGGATATCAGGACATAGTGGGGGTCAGGGTTGTGGGGTCCCACAGGTGCTTCAGCTGCTTCAGTGTGAGGTAACTGAGATGCCAATTAACAGCACAGTCACCAAACAATTCCCTCCTGAAACTCGCTGGGCTTTTCCAATGACATCAAGCTGAGAGTGGGGTTGCTGTCATGTCCTCGACATCCACCGGACACTCTGGAACCTGCTTTTTCATAGGAGGAAGCAGGATGCAGCCTCTGCCCTGCGCACACAGGTTGCTTTCCTGGCTTCCATCCTGGGGATGGCTCCTGCTCTTGGAGGTGGGACGAGGTGCTCTGTTCATCAATAACGTCCACAGTCTCATTGCAGGATACTGCAGCGTCTGTTTAAAGAAAACATTAAGTAAATAGTGTTATGACACAACAGATATGCAAATGTCTCCACAGTATAGAATAAAACCTTGAAAGCAAGCAAGGTCCGTTAAGGAAGCACCCAGGTGGACATCCAGCCTGCCTCCTCCAGAGGGATCCAAGCCATAAACAAGGTTTACTTTCCCTTGTTCGTACAGCACCCTGTTGGCATTTTGCATGAACTCTGGTTGTTTTTTCCATAGTACTTTGGTTTCTGAAAATCAGCTGAGATCTTACAAGAGCATGAGACCCTCCCGATCAAGGCCAGGATGATTTCCTGACTTCAAATCTGGCAATGCCGGGACGGGAGCCTCTGCAGACCTGTGAGTCGTGGGTGGGTTTCATGTTCATTAAGGCTCCGTGTCACTCAAGCCACGTCCGGGACCGTTAGCACTTCCTGATTTGGCTGGATATTTTATATGCTCTCAGTGTCATAAAAAATGTTGATTCTGTTCACCGCATTATAACAGCGAATTTCAAATGATGGGGACCCCCGGGAGGCATGCAGAGTGATTTTAGGTGACCCCTGATGGGGCATTAGAACACGTAATCACAGAGTGAGAAATTTTATTTCCTTTTCAATTATCGTTCAATCCTTCCCATTACAGCAGGAGGAACTCTCATCTTGAAGATAGATCCTCAGTCCATATCCCCCTGTACTTGAAGAGCCCTGGCCTCCCTCCCAGAAGCAATGGCAGAAATGAGAATCTAAGGGGGTGTGGGTGTGTGGCTGTGAAAGTTGGTCCCACTGCGGTCAATACACAGGACCCATTGCAGACAGCAGGGGACAGCTGTCCTTAGGGGCCCCCAGTGCAGCCCGGAGGGTCCCTTGCCCCGTCCACCATGTGGGGTTACTGGGGAATCCATCGGAAGTTGGATCCTGTTGTTCACAAGCAACTCAGCTAATGGTATTTTTTTTCTTTTTTTCACAACAATGTGAACACACTGAAATGGAACTTATTGCTGCCCTTGCACAGTGCTTAAGCCAAAGTTCTCTTGCAAGAGAAAGGAAAGAAGTCCTTCTGGAGAAGGTGACCCATGGCAGGGAGGTCCCAGGATGACCCAACACCAAGCACTAGCTAGAGCGAGAGCCCTCTCACCCTCTCATGTCTCCTTTTCAAAGACTCTATGGCTAAATAAGATCAGCTTAGCCATTTCAACATTGACTAATGAAGAGACATGCCTGCCTTTTAAAGTCAGAATCATGAAATTTTCAAATGTGTTCTATCGTATTGTAAAATATAATCGTAGTAGCACTGCCCATCAAGTTGACCAGTACTGAGCTGTAGCCCTTTGAAAGATGAGAGGATAGCGCCCTGCCATCATCCTTCTGGGGCCATGTGATGAGGACCCACGCTCATGGTTCTTGGTGTGCTTATTTCAACAGAGGACACCGTCATGTTCTGGACGCCACTCCTGCACGTACTGCTTGCAAGTTCTGTCTACCAAATGCCTAGTCAATGAGTTCACAGTTTGACCCTCTAAACTCTCGTGATTTTAACTTCATTTACCCCCTGGTCAGAACCAGAACGGGGCAGGCAGACTATGACCCCATCAATGGTTGGTGCCCTCTGAATAGGCCCCGCAGGGCAAGGTCCCCTCAACCCCACTCTCCCCAGATCCTGGTGCCCTCACCCTCCTGAACACAACTGACGGGGACACTGACATTCCCCTACCCTGCAGGGGCCATAGCCACATGTAGGAGATCAGACCCCAAAACCCATGTTGACTCTGTCCCTGTCATAGGTTCTGGGAAGAACCCGGGGCCAAGGGCCACACTAAGAGGGGCCCTCCTTAGAGGAGGGACGTGGATCAACTTCCCCACACTTTTACCTCTCCATCTACAAAAGGGACCATGAGCCCCCACCCCCACAGAGCCACAGGTTAGGACTGGCCCAGGACTTGGCAAAAAGCCCCCAGAGGAACAAAAATATCGAGACCCTCAAGTGGATCCACATGAATACAATCAACTGATTTTTGACCAAGGACAGGCCATACAATGGAGTAAGATGAGACTGAGAAGACATGTGACCTTGAATGAAGCCAGACAGAGACAGAGAAAGCAGAGAAACACACCAAGGATCGTCATAAGGGCCAGGCGCTGGGGAAGTGAGCAGAGAAAAGCAGAGGGCTCCTGAGACAGCAATGGAGGGCAGCCAACCAAGCAGGGCAGGTAGAAAGACAGATAGAAGACAGAGGAGTCTTCGCCCAGCAGGCTGGGAGCCTCCCTGCTGAGTGCACTGTGAACAGCCCCAGGGCTGCAGGTGGGACACAGGACAAGTGTGTTCTGCTGCATCCCATGGAGGCCCTTCTCCCAGACTCACTGTCACCACGACAAGACACCAGGATCAGCTTTCTTCAAAGTGAGAAGCCCTTGTCATGGCCACAGCTCCCCTGTTCACCAGGGATTCTGAGAGCCACAGACACCTCAGGGGAAGAAATTTCCTCAGGAACACGGATGTAAGAGCTCTCATCAGGATGGCAGATCAAACCCAATAAAATACAAAAAGACTCGTGCACAGCTGAGTGGGGTCGATCCTGGGTACAGAAAGCCAGGCAAACATTTGAAAAGCATTCATGTGGTCTATCCCAACCTCCTGGAAAGGAAATCACATGCCTAGAAGCAGAAGAGGTGTCTGAGAAACCCATCACCATTTATGATTTAACCTTCAAGAGCAGAGTCAACAACCTTGGGAGGGAGGGAACTTTCTGAACTTAATAAACAATACCTACAAAAAGCTAGGCTCGAGTCACCTTCAACAGTGGGAACAAGGCAAGGGAGCCCCTTTCAACTTGATATTCTCAGGAAATGTAATAAGACATGAAAATAAAATAAAAGGAAGAAAATTAGGAAAGACGTAAAACTAGCTCTATTCAGAGAGGCCATGATGATTTATGTAGAAAATCTGAAAGAACTGACCAAAAAAAGGAATTCTGGGACAAAAAAACCCACGACAATAATGGTGCAGGATGCAGGGGCACTCATGTTCCTCTCTATGGCAAGTGAGCAAGCAGAATGGGAAATTGAAGCCAGGCCATTTGCACTGGCAAATGCATAAAATGGAAGAAAGAAAGGAACCCTTATGTATGGATCCATCAAAAGAGGCGCGAGAACCACATGAGGAAAAACACAAAATTCTGATGAAAGAGGTGAGGGCCCTGAGTCAATGGAGAGCCATCCCGTGTGCGAGGGGAGGGAGACCCACTATCGCCAGGCTGCCAGGTCTTCCCAACTTGATCTTCAGACTCAATGTAATCCAAATCCCACAGAGGGACTTTGTGGATGTCCACAAACCGTTTCTAAAGGTTATATGGTCAAGCAACAGACCCAGAATGGCCAACACGGTAGAGCAAAAGAACAAAGCTCGGGAACCGACCCCACCTGACCTTAAGACTGACCATGAAGCTACAGAGATTGTGTGGGATTGGCAAGTGGTAGACAAACAGGTCAATGGAACAAAAAATTGAGACCCTCAACGTGGATCCACGTGAATACAATCAACTGATTTTTGACCAAGGACAGGCTTATCATCCCCTTGCCCCCCTCTGAACACGTAAGTGGGCTTTTTTTCTCGGGACTGACCTTTATCTTGCTAGAAAACAAAACAAAACCCAGACAAACTCTTTGGATCTTGCCTTTATTTTTGGGAAGCCTCTTTTGCCTGGGTCCGTTCCCTCGCCACGCTGCCCTACTTGAATCTGATGAGTCTTTTCAACCAAAGCTGCTGGAACAGCTGGGCATCCACATGCAGAAAGTGAACTCACTCAGATTTCACCCACTGCCCCAAAATTAACTCAAAACAGATCATGGGTCTGGATGTCACAGCTATACAGCTTCTAGATGATGACATAGAAGACAATCGAGATGACCTTAGGTTTGCCAGTGACATTTTAGATACAACACCAAAGCAATGATCCATGAAAGAAAGAATAATAAAGCCAGATTTAATAATTTAAAAACAAATCTGCTGAGCAATCATATTCAGAGAGTAAGATAGACAACAGGGTGGAAGAGTCTATGTGCAGAAAGTATATCTGATGCAATATTGTCATCCAAAACACAAAGATCTCTCAAGAAAACAAGCAACCAGATTAAGAATTAGCCAATGATCTTAATAGGGATCTCACCAAAGGAAATGTGCAGAGGACAAACTAGCACAGGGAGAGATGTCCCCATCCTATGGCCTCCAGTACACAACAGCCACACCCCTTAGAGAGGCCACCACCCAGAACACCAAAAACACCCAATGCCAGAGAGTGGATTTGTGGGAACTGTCGTTCACATTGGTGGGAATTCAAAATGGTGCCATCACTTGGGAAGAGTTTGGGGGTCTTACAAAACTAAATGTAGCCTCACTATTCCATCCAGCAATCGCTGTCCTTGGCATTAACAAGGAGTTGAAAATGTACATCCACAAAAAAGCCTACACAGGATGTTTGTATCTGTTTTATTCACAATTTCCCAAACTTGGAAGTAAGAAGGATGCCCTTCAGTAGGTGAGGGGTGTACTTTGGTCCATCTGGGCAATGGAATAGGCTGAGAAGCCGGGTCTCCAATCTTGGGGAATCTGGTCAGAACAGGAGACATGAAGTCCAAACCCAAGGCTGTGCCATTCTGGAAAAGGCAGGGCTATGGAAACAGTGATGACACCAGCAGTTGCTAAAGGTGCCTGGGAGGAGAGGTGAATAGGCCGTGTACCAGGACGGTCGTGCTGTGAGGGTGTGGTGGGCGCACGGCACCGTGCAGTTGTCTACACTGCAGAACCTCCAGCACCATGGTGAGCCCTACTTGAATCTGTGTGCACATGCGTGGTAATGACATGTCCATGAAGTTCACCAACTGCAGGAAGATCCCACTCAGGTCGGGGCTGTCATGGGGGAGGGAGGGAGGTGGGAAATCTTGCACCTTCTGCTCATTTTGCTGGAAACCAAACACTGGATTTAAAAAGTCTTGCAAGAGAAAACCAAGATGCAAGCGCAACAGATTTACCAACAGATAATGGATGGCTCCTCCGTCCAGACCAGGAGACAGGAAAACACTTTTCACATAATCCACACAAACTGCCAGGACACACGTATTCACAAGCGCTCTGCTCGGTGACCAGGAGCTGTGAGCAGTGGGTGCAAGGACGTAGCTCTTGCTACCTACCCTGGTGGGTCTGAGCACAGCTGAGTCCAGCTGAGTGAGGACTTAAATCACAATACCACTTTATCACAGAGACTAGGTCCCAATGTGTACCCCAGGCCCTTGACACTGGGGACACCCCCTCACATGCCCAAATACTAGAACTCAGCTCAGAAATATTCCTCTAGTTCAGTCATTTTATGAAAAACCAATCAGGTAAAGATGGGTCCATGTCCTCGGGGGCAAATCTGACAGAAAACTCCCATTTTCCTTTAAAGTGTTTGAAATTTTTATCATTGAAAAAGGCTGCAATAGCAAGAAGCAGAACGTAATAAAAACTAATCCCGGTCTCTATTTCTCTCATATCAAAGCTCAAATATCAACACTATGACATTAGGATCCAATCCATCCTTTCAGGCTCCTGACGAAAAGATAAGAGACACTCGAGACCATGTGCTTCTTTATACTAGATAAATTATTCATTGCCTTTATCTTAATATGCTGAAAATGTGTTAGGATTAGCACATAAAGGGCACACTTTGCTAAATTGTTATAATCCCAAATCATTCCAGTGGGTTGCCATAGCACTTAGGAATCCTGACTCCAAGAATCACCTCCACGGGACGGAAACTTCCAGATACTAATCCACGCTTGTCTCAGCAGCCATCTGACGTCCACTCTGGCCTCATTATCTCCTTGCCTCCCTCTGAACACACAAGTGGGCTCTTTTCTCGGGACTGACCTTTATCTGGTTAGAAAACAAAACAAAACCCAGACAAACTCTTTGGATCTTGCCTTTATTTTCGGGAAGCCCCTTCTTGCCTGTGTCCTTTCTCTCACCACGTTGCAAACATGACAGCCTTTGCTTTCCACTTTTAAAATGAGGAACTCAAGTCATCAAGTCACCTACTGGCTTTTTCCCATTTCCCAAACACCATCTGCTGCGCGCTGGACACACTCAACCATCTCACTTTGGCCTCAAGGAGCCAGCCCAGGAAACCCCAGGTCACTTCCACAGGTGGTAAGCCCTGACCCTGCCACTCGACTGTCCTTCTGCGTGCCACTCAATGGCACCTGTCCCCGGCTCTGAGACAGCTGCCTTATGACACCCTGTGCAAGTCAGCTGAAGACCGACGCTGTGGATGATGGACAGGGCGGCTGGTGGCTCCACCCGCCTCTCCCGGACCAGAAAAACGTCATTGTATTCATGGCTGCAGGGGAGCAGGGAGCCAAGAGCAGCCCAGTGACTTCTTTCAAAGGCAGGTGGGGTGCAGGACAATCCTCTGGGATGTTTGATTTGAGCTGATGTTGTTACCATCTCCTCACTTGATACTTCAGTGGAAGGAGGTGAGGTTCAACTGAGTATTGCTCAAACCAACGCTCCTGAGCAGGGCGGGGCCGGAGGCACCACATCTGTTGGTACCATTGACTCCTGTGATTTTCCCTCTTAATCACACCTGCCAGCACCTGCCACTGTCCTTTCTCCTGTGAACGGAATTGTGGCTCCATTGCTCAGCGTCCCCATGATTCACTTCACCTTTCTGTCAAAAGATGCCCAACATCCCAGGGAGGGAAGGAGGGAAGGGGACACCATTCCTGTCATGCAGAGGGAAAAGTGAGGCTCAGACAGGGCATCTGGCTTGTTCAAGGACATGGTGGTGGCTATGAAATGTCCCCATGTCAAGAACCTCCCTCTTCCACCTTCTAGGATAATACTTCTACTTGGGAATTATAATTATTATCATTATTACTATTATTATTATTGTTATTTGGTACTAGAAATTAAACCCAAGGGTGCTTAAACACTGAGCCAAATCCCCAGCCCTTTTTCTCTTTTATTTTGAGATAAGCTCTAACTAGGTTGCTTAGGGCATCACTAAGTTGCTGAGGCTGGCTTCGAACCCTTGGATCCTCCTTTCCCAGCCTCCCAAGCTGCTGGGATTACAGGTGTGAGCCACCTTAACTGGCTATTATTTTCTGAGAAGAAGATGTACTTGGTTTCCAAACCCTGGATATAGCATTACAGCATTGTTGGCAAAAGAAATGAGACTTTGGGGCAATCTTGACCAGGAATTCTGGGCTTGTCATCAACCACGTGATGTCATCTTACCCTGGAAGACGGGTCAATTCACCAATATTCTTGGTGGAAATATGGATGTGAGAATTAAATGCCAACAGCCACAGAAACCCCAACGTACCCTCCGTTTCCTTCCTCCGAAGCTCCCTCTGCAGGACTCCCTCTTCAGACCTTGGCACACCTGGCTTCTCTGAGGGCAGGCAGCAGCCCCAACATCTCCTCTTCAAACTCCCTCTCAGGAATCCTTCAGCCCCATGCACACGAGTCCTCTGCCCCCTCACCTTCATGTTGTCCCCTTGTGACATCTGCCTGCATTCCATTAGCACATTGACATTTCTGCCTGGTTGTCTCCTCTGCTGGCCCGTGGAGCCCATGAGGTCAGGGCCAGCCTCCCTCTGTCCACTGTTGTCTCCCCAGGCTTGGCATTCTGTTGGGCACATAGTAGATGCATAGGAAAGACTGGTGGGCAGTGTGAGTCCAGGCACTAATGTGATGGCTGAATGGATCGCTCAGCTCTGTCCCTGGCTGTTGCTGGCCCCAGGTGGCTGTAGTCAGGCCCCCTCACCAAGGCTTCTGGCAGGCTATGTGTTTAGTTTGTAGCCAAGGCCATGAACACCCTGATTCGACATATGTACCCAAGGTCACCTACATTTGCCTGTGATATGTACCTGCTTAGGGAACCTGTTGGTAATGTGCCTGCTTTGTCTGGCCTGCATGTCATTTAAATAGGCCAATGGAAGGGTGGGGGTGTGGTGCTAAATGGAACTGGTGGGGGAAAAATGGACCTGGAGCTGGCAGCTGGGGCTGCTGCTCCTCTGAAGAAAGCATATCTACTATCCCAACTGTGTCTTGCATCTCCTTCCACCTGCCAGAACCCCGAATCTGTTTCCCAGGGTCTGAGCCTCCACCTGTCACTGGCCTAGAGCAAGGGCTGGACAAGCATTAATGCTCATTATCAACCACAGCGTTATTTTGTCGATTCCTCCTGTGTCCTAGGCGGATACCATTTGCAGGGACCCATATCTATTAATGCTTCTCATTTACTGTTACATACAACTTGTGGAGAGGCATTGATTTGCACCAAGATTCCTGGCCTAGGCCCAACAGACCAAACTAATCAAGAGTTGAACCAGGGTAGCTGAGCTCTGGTTAATTGCAGGAGGCTGTGTAACCAATTAACCACTTACGCCGTAACCAATTAAGTCTTCTCCACAATGTGCTTCCTTCCACAGTAAGTGCTGTCAGATCCTGTTATTGGTCGGTGTTTCCTGAACCTGCTCCGGTTCAGAGGACGGCGGGATTTCTGAAGCATTTCTTCTTCCTTTGCTTTGTTCCAATTGTGTTTGTAACTGCTCAAATAAACCCTGTTGGATTCCATGGAAGAGTTTCCTTCCTGACATCACCCACAATGTCCCTGCAGCAGAGGCCACACTGGCCAGTACTTGAGGAGTTACCAGAACTCTGCACTGTGCAGGATCCTGCCACAGGACCCACAAGCTTCCTAAGGACATTCTCCTGAGGCCAGCCTTTGTGTGCAAGAGGCATCCAGAAACTTTGGTATCCACAGCCTGTTTCCTAGCACAAGAGCTAGTCCCAAGATTCTCAGGACCCCCAGCCTCGGCTGCAGCTGCCTTTACCAAGCTGACCCTGGACAAGCACCACCCTCCACTCTGCCACAGCTCTGTCCAGACCCTGAAGGATACAGAAGTCCCCGTGAGGCAGGGCTACCCTGAACTGAAATTGGTGATAAGGTGCCATCCTAATCCAGCCCCCCCACTCTATGCTCAGGAAAAGGAATTTCAAAGCCAGGCCTGCTGCTGGCTTCTTTAGCAAAGACCCGTCCTCGCCCTGGGCTCTTTTGGTCTCAAGAAATCACCACAGCAGCAGCCTGTGTTCTCTGCTCCCAGTGAGGACTGAAAGGATCCGGAAACTCCAATATTCATGAGAGAAGAGGGTGCTCTTTTCTTGGTGGTTAAATGTTCCCCGACATGTTCTTGTTTCTGCTCACATGAGCTGCCCCTAGTCCAGGAGGAGCCTGTCCCCTCCAGCCGCTCAGCTTGCTCTGCGCCCCTCCTGCCCCCCTCAAGGCCAGCAGCCAGGAAGAAAGCCCCAGGTGCCTTCTGCAAGCTTCAGCCAGTTTGCACTCCAGAGAGCCTCTCCTGACCCCTGCACCACACCAGGGCAGCATCTGGTCACCTGACCCTGCTCTCTGGGGACATTCATGGACCTGTTGTGAGCCCACCCTAAGCCCCAGGAATGAAGCCCTGTTTTATGACCTATCTCTTCATTCCTTCTCTCTCTCTCTCTCTCTCTTTCTCATTAATATTAGTGTCATTGTCATAACATGGGGTGAGGGGAAGGTCCCTCCTGTTCCTCTCTGGCTAAAGGGCTACTACAACTTCTCTGTTCTAAAGGGAGACTGGGAAATGTCAGGAGTGTTCGAAGCTCAGTAGAACCAAACAAGATGCCTCTCTTGGCCTGATCAGGAAACTGACAGAGAATGGGAGGAAGTCAATTCTTCTGGACACGACTTAGCACAGTCTGAGCTCAGTATTGGCTCAGCCCAATCCCCTGGATGTGTCTCCTCCACCAGGGACACCTCTGCCTCCGCAGGTCCCCTTCTGCAGACCACCCCACCCCAACACCTAACCTCCAGGGAACAGACTCCTCACCCCCTGCAGAGCCTCCTGGGCCTAGCAGTCATGCTCAGGCTGCTGTGTCCACTCCTGGGACACCCACACTTGTTGGGGAGCAATGCCACCATCACACCTTGTTTCCTCGGGTGTTGGCATTGCCTTCCCTGTTACACTGTGGGGCCAGATCTTTGTCCCTGCTCTCGTCAAAACTCAGACCACAGGCAACCCTCTCTGTAGGCTCTCACAGTGACCAGTGACCTTCAGGGGCATGGGGGACGGCCTTAGTCCTGGAGCAGATAGGCAGGCTCTGTGCTCTGCTGGGCAGGATCCAGTCAGCTGAAAACCCAGTGCCTTTGTCAATACTATGCTTAGTGCGTTTTTCCTCATTTCACCTGAGAGGGAAATCATGCAGGTGTCTTTATCAGGTGGACTTCTATGGGAGCTGCCTGTCAGTAGGTAAAGCAAAGAGATGGTGCTATCGCTTCAAGAAAAGGAGAAACAGCCGGAAGGTCACATCCACTTCTAATGGGGGAGCCTCAGAATCACAGGGACAGACACCTGGTCCCCTTGACAGAGGTGACATCATTGCTCAAGATTCAGGACAGATCCTGAGCCACAGGCTGAACTGCCTTAGCCACCTGTTAATAAGCAAGGCTTGAATTTGATTGTTTATGAATTCTGCCTGGGCAGATGTTCCCACGATGCCGTATCCAACATGGTTTCTGAACTTTCACACCCAGTATAGGCTTGGATTTTATCAATGATGCTGTCTTTAAAATTGTAAATCATTCGGTTCATAAATAGTTCTAATGTCACTCTACGCCAAAAGAGTGTAAAGGGGACAGATGGTCACATTTTAGGCTTGGCAGGTAGTATCACGACTGCTTGATTCTGCTGTGGCCTCAGCTGCTGACCCCGGCTGTAGGTGATTGTCCCTCCACCAGGGCCAAGTCGCTTCTCCTGTGAGATTTCTGTTCCAGCTAGCTACGCCTCTCTCCTTTCTGTATCTCACACCGGTGTCATCCCTGGCCCCGGATTCCCTCCCACCTCTTGGAACAGTCATCAGCAAACCTCGAATCTACTTCCCCAAAGCTGCCCACTTCTCCCAGCCACCTCTAGAACCGACTCGCGGCCCCAGCCTTACCATCCTTATTTCAGGTTTTGCAGAACATGTTCGGAGGAGCCCCAGATTTTGCAGTCTCTGCTTGCCTCAGCAATCAGCACCCTCCTACTGAAATTTCAGAATTTGTTCTTCTCAAACTGCCCCACACAGAGCCAAAGTCTTTGGTAGAGGCTGTAGTAGGATCTACAACACCTGAAAGCCCTTGCGCCCTCTCCCTGTTTCTTATCCCTATCTCTTCTTCCTCCCTTGTGCCTCTGCCTCTTCCTTCAACACACCAGACATATCTCTGCCTCAGGACCTTGGTACATGCTGGCCCCTCCACCGAATATCCTCTTGCCAGGTGTTCCTGTGCCCATTTATTCATCGTGTTGGGCTTTTCTACCTTCTCGGGGCAAGTTTCCTGAAAACACCATCTTCTCCCACTGAAAATGTTACTTCTTTTTCCTGTGCTTTACTTTACTCCTTAGCAACTTGTGTAACAGTGTATTTATTTATTGGTTGGGCTTATTATCTCTCACCTTCAATTACAATCACAACCACATAGATCCTGGGATTCCTGTTCAGTTGTCTCTCCATATCTCCAGCTTGTAGAAAAGATGAGGTCCTCCAAAGACCTACGCTGGATGAATGGATGAATGAGTGGATGTTATAGGTAACCCTGCAGCCTCCACACCTGATCTTAAGGTAATTTTAATATGGCAAATATTTATCTAATAAGCACACTCCCTAGATCTCCAGAAATCAAATAAAATAAAATAAAACCACATATCATGTTTTGCTTCTCCATGTCACAGAGATTGTTAAGGAAAGTAACACCCCGTGGCCATGAGGGGGTAATGAGCTTGTCCTGCCGTTACCCACACGGGCTTTGTGCAGGGAACTCTGCTGCTATTTAGCAGGTGTCTAATACTATTTATGCATCGTGGCCCAGAGATTCACTTCAAGAGATCACTTTGAGGAAATAACCAGCGACAGAGAATCTTCACTGAAGCATCATTATTACAAAAAGAGGAGCATGGGAAAATCCCAGTAGAGGGTTTAGCCCCATCACCCAGCCTGCCTGGGAATGTGAGATGGTCACCGGACCTGATTTAGAGGGTGTCAGCAAGTAAGGAAGGCTTCCACTCCATGGCCATGTGGACTGAGCTGTCCCCACATGCAGCCCCCAGCCATGGGCTCCTTGGGGCTGGCATGGATGGCCCCCTCTGGCCTCTGTTCCAGTTATGTGATTTGCTTCGACACGGGGCAGGCAGGTCGGGGAGACAGTGTGCCTCTTCTGAGCCTGGTCCTTGAGAAACCTTACATCTTCCTTTTGCCCTTGTGTGCACCTGTCATGATCCCGAGAGGGACACAGGGTTGAGCAGCTGCCCCAGAGAAGGAAGAGAGATAAGGTGCAGAGAAGACCCGGCAGAGCCATCAAGAGGAGCTCTCCTCCACTCTTTGCCCCAGCAGATCAGCGGCTGCCTGGATGACAGAGAATAGGGGCTATTCTAAGCCACCGGATTTAGGGGCACTTCATTATACAAGAATAAGCCAGTGCAACCATATGCTTTCACAAAGCAACAGGAGAGAGGATTTCCCAAGCTCCGACCCAAAGAAGTGATACATGTTTCAGACACAGATCTGCCAATTATCCCTGCCTGAGGTTAGCGGTTGTGAGCAAGCCCTCAAATGCTGCACCGGCCCCACAGATGTGTACAAGCACTATGTGTCAATCAAAATCGAAAACATCTTAAATTTTTTATTTAAAAAAATCAACAGATTAAACATGATAATGATAGTAAACATAATCTACTCTTTTTGAGAAGAGAATAGAAACAAAGAAAAAACTAGAAAAAAAAATTTATCCAAGATTAATTGTGATTAGGGGGCAGGAAGAGAGAGGATTTTTCTTTTATCCTTTGTCATTTTCAGTGTTTCACAAAAACTTTTTTTTTGCAGTTAGAAAAAAGAAAACTAGGATTATTTCACTGACAGATGTCATTTATGTCTTTGAATAGGAGAGATAGAAAAGAGGCTTTGTCCCTTGCCGGGAAGACAGTGGCATTTACTGGAAACGATGTGGGATGTGGAATTGGCAAGCCCTGGGCTAAATACCTGTCCCCACCCTCCATTGCTATGGAGAGGCTGTTCTGAGACATCCAACAGGGCCTTTGTAGGGATGAGGTCATCGATGTAGGAAGGACACTTACAGTGATGAATTTCAACCAGCAAATCTCAGCACGATGCAGGGACCACCTATGTCAGAATCATCGGAGATATGCTTTAGGAATTCTGAGTCCTGGTCACCCCAGTCCTCCTGAATCAATGGGGAAGGAAGCCCAGGGATTCCCATTTTAAACCAGGCCTTCGGGTGCTAATGAACCCCCATATACTACAAAACCTGCCCGTCTAAATAGCTAAGTATTTTTGAAATAATGTTATGTATAATACTCCAGTCAAGCTTAAAGAAAAACATTCTTAGATTCATTAAAAATATATACCTTACAAAAGTCTCTGGAAAGCACATTGGAGTATATAGATAAATGAGAAGAATTAGTAATGGGTAAGCATGTGCATTTGGGGGTGGTGCTAATTTGATTTCACATCAGTTAGGAGACAGAAACCACCCCATCTGTTTGAACAGAAATTGTTTAATATAAAAATGAACTCTTAAGAGGGATGAAATGGAAGGAGAAGCTCCCAGCCTGAGGGAGAATCCCCAGCAACTCTTAAACATGAAGGACCCCCTCCCTGCCCAGATGGGGGTTCAGCCCTCATGGGAGGTGTGGCTGCAGCTCTCTGATGGTGCTGAAGTGGGCTCCATGTTAGTCAGTAAGCAAGTAAATAAATAAACTCCTAAAACTGCTGGAAGTCAGGGCCCCTTTAGCTGCAAGATACAAAATTCTATTTGTCGTTTTAATTAAAAAAGTAATTCATGAACTTCTGTAAGTGAACATTCCAGAGACAGCTTTAATCTTGGACCCCAAGAATCCACCAGGAGTCTCTTCTCTTCACCCCTCACCTCTGTTTCCCTTGTGAGATGTTCAGTCTCAGGCAGACTCTCTCTCCACAGCAGCAAGATGGCACCAAGAAGCTCAGTGGTCACAGCAAATCCCTGGCATTAATTGGCACTGGACCACCCTGAGCCAGGTGGTGTGAACCAGAGTAGTCAGGAGGATGGTCCACTTCAACTGGGTAGAACACGATTGAACCTTCACCAACACCTCATGGTCTGAGATCCAGGGGGAGGTAGTTTCCAGAAAAAAAATTGAAGTGCTATGATCAGAAGAATTCAGAATCACTGGTCAGAGCAGTGGACATTGGACTCTGTTGTGGGTGGACAGGAAGAGCAAGTTGACCCTTATGGTCATGTCCCATACTTTGAGGATGTGTCCTTTAGGATTCATGGGTTCTCTTGGTCCCAAACACTACAGTGGCCATGAGAGGATTTAGCCAAGCTGCACACGGCAAAGAATCTCCCTTGGACTCTTCTTAGAGTCCAGCAGACAGAAAGTGAGCGTATAAGTCTCTGACAGCACAGAGTGCTTCTGGGTCACTTTATTTATACCCCATTAACTCATGTTGGGCAGCAGTGCACATACTTAGCCCTTGACCTTGACCTTGACATGCACAGTGGTTTCTGGGCCCCATATTTAAACCAACGCCAAGCTGTCTCCACCTCCTGCCTCCGGTGCCCCCAGTCCTGAGCTCTGTGGCTACTCAGTATCTGCAGTTTCTCTTTCCTATAAGTTGAGCTCAAGTTCACAGCATCCTTTGGACCCTAAACCTGCTTGCCTGGCCCTTGCTCTAATTTCTACTCTTCTCTCAAAGTCAAGGCCATCACTGGGAATTTAGCACCTTTTATGTTGTTGAACTCTGATAGCCCTGGGGGCTGCACTTGTGGTGCACCGCGACCTGCCCACACCTCACCCCTCACCTTTTCTACCACTGCCCCACACTCCCTCCACCCGCCCTGATGTGCTGACCTCCAGGTGTGGCTTTACCACACCAAGCATGCATCTGTTTAAAGGCCTTGACCACTAGTGATGCTTTCCCACATTTGGGATGCATCTCTCCAAGATCAGAGCGCCATCTCTCCAAGCTCCGTGGGCCGCCATATCTCCTTTCGGTCTTGCCTGAAACGTCATCTTGTGCTTCAGTAAGAGGCTTCTTCAAGCATTCTGTAGGAAGCAGAATCACCCCCAGTGCTATGATCAGAAGAATTCAGAATCACTGGTCAGGGCAGTGGACACTGGACTCTGTTGTCGGTGGACAGGATTAAAGCTGTCTCTGGAATTTTCATTTACAGAAGCTCATAAATTACTTTTTTAATTAAAACGACAAATAGAATTTTATATCTTGCAGCTAAAGGGACCCTGACTTCCAGCAGTTTTAGGAGTTTATTTATTTACTTGCTTAGCTCCAATATTTTGCTGAGGGTATTACAGAGTTGATATTAGAGGCAAATAACTGGAGTATAGAACAATGAAGTCTTTGCAGAGATGGCAGAGCTGAGAAGTCCCACAACTGGGATTTGAACCTATGACCACCAGGATACAGAAGGTACACCCTTCCCACCCACCATGCTGCCACCAGCCATCTAACACAATGGATCCACACTTTAGCATTATCAAAAACCTCAAAAACAAACAAACAAACAAAGAATACAGAACACAGAAAGAAGTGGAGCCACTCCCAAAGGGAACGGAGACTGCGGGGTCAAGATCAAAGACCAGAAGGAAGCCACAGTTTTGTCCCCGAGACTCACTTGCTGAGCCTCTTCATGCCTTGGCTCAGGATCTTGGGAAACTTAGGGGAACCCCTGAAGCGGCACGATGGGGGCCTTTGGACCCGCTGCTGAGGTCTTTCCACAGAATATAATGCAAGCACAATCTGCATTCTCAGTGAAGATCAGGGCAAAGACACTAATCCAAGCAAAGGATGTTCCTTGTCCCCTGGCACCGTCCAGCAGTGCCAGAAACCAATGGTGAGGTGATGCCCAGCTGATGGCATTGCTCTGACAGCTGTGGTGTATTCAGTGACAGTGTGCAGCGGGCCCTGCTGGAATCCACGGCTTGTGTCAGCCCATGGACTCCTTGCAGCCCTCTGAGGTCGTGTGTCTGCCAGGAGAAATCAAGTCCTGCTTCAGCAACAAAAACACACATTGTTACCACCGAAGACCCGGAGAGATGGGCCTAGAAAACGGCCAGCTGTCATGCTAGAGGAAAAGAGAGTCTCAGATGCCACCAGGGACAGGTGCCCAGCTGCAAGGGGACACACCCTCTTTTCTGGGAGGCATGCCGTCTCTCCTGGGTGGCATGCCCTCTCATCTGGTCAAGAATCAGGACCTAGGACTCCACCCAGCTCTTAGAGAGCACAGTGCTACCACCTGCTTGGTTTTGTGCCAAATGTCCCCAAGGCCATTGTCAGAGGCTTGGTTCCAGCCTGGGCTATTGGGAGTTGTCAGGAGCACTACAAGGAGGGGCCTTCTGGAAAGTCTTAGGCCACTGTGGTCATGTCATGAAGGGGATTGTGGGACCCCAGTCCCCTCCTCCTCCTCCTCCTCTTCTCTCTGTTTCCTGTCCCCAAGGTGAGTGGCTTTTCTCCAGCACATGCTCCCACTACGGTGTCCCCAAAGTCAATGGGCCAGAGGATCATGGACTGGAACTGACAAACTGTGAGCCAAAAGAGAACTTTTGCCTTTGTAAGTTAATCTTCCCAGATATTTTGTTCCGCTGATGAAGGGCTGGCTCATGCTCTGTTCGGGGACTTGGGCTGCTACAGGGAGGTACAGCAGACCCTCTGGCCTAGGACAGAAAGGTACTTCTCACAGCTGGAGACGATGGAGGACTGAGATCAGGGTGCCGCACAGAAGGACCAGGGGGTTCTCTTCCTGTTTGCAGCTGGCCTTCCTCTTGGTGTTCACCCACATGTGGGCAGGAGAGATCATCTCTGTGCTGTTTCTAAAAGTACATACAAGAGGAAGTGAGGAGAAAGGGAAAAATAATACAAGGGGGAGAAATGAATGACAGTAGAGGGGGTAGAGAGAGAAGAGGGGAGGGGAGGGAAGGGGAGGGGGGATAGTAGAGGATAGGAAAGGCAGCAGAACACAACAGACACTAGTATGGCAATATGTAAATCAATGGATGTGTAACTGAT
>NW_026005615.1:533593-536904 GCF_001458135.2 Marmota marmota marmota | reverse complement strand
GATGTGATTCTGCAATCTGTATACGGGGTAAAAATGGGAGTTCATAATCCACTTGAATCAAATGTATAAAATATGATACGTCAAGAGCTTTGTAATGTTTTGAACAACTAATAATAAAAAAAGAAAAAGAAAGAAATTTCATGAAATTGAACTAACCTAGCACAGCCAATTAAAACAAACAAACAAACAAACAAACAACAACAAAAAAAATGCCATCTTGACCAAGTGTTTCTGAACTGCTCTGCAGCTGTCGGGCCCTGGGATGGGGTCAGGTGTAGAGGGCTCTTACCCTCCACCATGACCTTGGCTGAACAATTTCCATCTCTCCCTCTCTTCACTGCTCAGGGTCTCCTTTCTAACCCAGCTGGAATGCTGACATAAAGAAGTCCGGCATGCATCGTATTCTTTGTGACAAGGAATGCCCACTTAGGTTTCTCTCATTTAATCCTCAAAGTCGGCTGGGGAGGTTTTTCCAGTAGAAATTACTTCCCTCTTTACAGAAAGGAAAACCTAGGCTTCGTGCAGCTGGGGAACACTGGGGTCTCACACGCTCATATATTTATGCATCTGCATTGTGCCAAATAATCTGGTTCACCTGGAAAAGACAAAGGGGATCCTTCAAAGAGACTGCTTGTTCTGAATACATAATCCTGGTTATTTTACCACGAATGTAGGGATGTAATCCTGGAGGATAAAACTCTTCCCACAAATCATCTTCCAATTTGCCATTCAGGGCTCATCACCCAACCAAACAGGCCAATTGCAGGGCAGAAGGCTTTGATAGATGTGTTGCTCAACCAGCTGCTTCTGTGAGATAGTTCATCAATATTAATGGTATTGACAGAGCCTTAAAAATGTGTCGTGACACAGCCGTGCCACGGAAACACCTGGAACTCTACCACTTCATTGCCCTGCCTGACTGACAATCACCCACTTCTTTCCTGAACTTGCCCAGCTGGCTCCATTTTCTCCTTTAAACTTCAGAAATTATGTATCAGCACAAGTTTTTGTGAACAGAGGCAGGTCAACCGAACCAAACATCTTAATGGGCTCCCTCTCCTTTTCCTTTTCTGCTTAGCTGCCTCCTGCCTGTGTTCTGGGATGGACCCTTTTGTTCTCCTGTGCGTCTGCGTGTGCAGCAGGAGATGGCTTAACATCTCAACCCCGTTATGTGAGCACAGTGCTGACAGGTTTACTGGAAGGACTTGCTGGCGCTCCTGAGCTGGGCCCTTAGCTGGGAGTAGATGAATTGCATGGGGCACCGCAGGAGAGCCCTGTGGGTCAACTGCATGCAGAGGCATTTGCAAAGCCCATGGCTTTAACAGCATCCAGCTAAAGTAGTGAATGCTTGTTATCTGGCAGCTTATCCTCTGGTGGCCCTGGGAGGGTCAGAAAGACCTGGACCTCTGATGAGGTCCAATATGGCGCCTTGGGAATGAACTGAGGGGCTGGCCCAGCAGCCTGAATGCCTGGATTATGTTTATTAAAAACCACCTGATGCGAGGGTGAGCCGGCTTTGTGTTGCTGTGACAGAAAAGAAAACTCCAAGAACAACGTAGAAGAAGAAAAGTTCATTCTGGCTCACAGGTTCAGAGGTTCAGTTCCTGGTGGGCCGGACTCCATTGTTCTGGGCCCCAGGTGAGCACATCATGGTGGAAGGGTGTGGTGGCAGACTGCTGCTCCATTCATGGTGACCAGGAAGAAGACAGGAGAGGGGAGGAGGCTACAGGGAAGAGGCAGTCTTCCAGCGCACACCCCAGGGCTCCACCTCCTCCTGCCACATCCCACTTGCCTACATTACCACCCAGCCAGCCCATTCAAACAGGATGGACGCATTAGGTCACATCCCTCACAGTCCTATCATCGCACCTCGAACATTCCTACACTAACAGGACTTGGGGGGACACCTCATATCCAACCATAACAAAGATGAATTAAAGGAACCCACACTGGCCCTTTCCACAGGCTGCCCTCCTTAGTCCTACACTCTATATCCACCATTTCTTCTCCTTCAGTGATTTCTGGGGTGGGGGAGGCCAGTTCTGTGCGTGCTGTTCACACTGCATCTCCATGACACTCAGGGGCTGGTCTTTACTCACAGAGTGTCTCTGGCCAATGCAATGAATTGCACAGGGCTGTAAATACCATTGCTGGAAGGGCGAGTTCGGTGGTCAGTGGTGCTGTGTGCTACAGTGAGACTCTTGGTTCATTACAAAAACTGACTCTGGGAGGACTCCAAGTAATTGGAGCTATAGAATACATTAAGACCCATGTAGGCTTTCTTCTTCTTTAAAAACTTATTTATATTATTTTTTCATTTGCTTTCATTTTTAATTGACAATTGTATGCACTATGGAGTACAAAAAAATTGTACACACTATGAAAAGAATACATCAAGCTAATTAATATATCCATCACCTTACATGTTGAGATCCACAGCCGAAGGGGCCCTAGCAAACTTCCAGCTGCCAGCTGATGATTGGCTCACAGTGGCCCCAGAAAACTTCTAGCTGCCAACTGATTGGATGCTCATTGGGCTGTTTCCCCGCCCTTTCAGACCACGGAGCTGCTCATTGGGGGACTTTTTTTTTTTTCAAAAGAAACGAACTTTATTTTTAGAACACACACACCAAACCATACAGCTCCTCAGGAAAAACCTTCAGAGCCCAACTGCCACCACCGGCTTCCCACCAGCCTCTCAACCTCCCCCACTCCTCTTGCTCTTGAGGCTGATTGGCTGGGTCGAATGGGCAGAGGGGGGCCCAATGCTCTGGGGCCCAAGACCACAAATATACGGAGTGCCAGGTTTCTGTTCTGGTGACTAAAAGGCTCAGGGGTCACTCTAGTTAAACTGGGCTAACTGGGCTGCACGAAATAACCACACAAGAGACACAAATACCTTTTTCTTTGGGGTTGCTGTGACGGCTCCTCTGACCTTAAGGGTCCACAGCAAGAGAGAGAGAGAGAGAGAGAGCACGAGTTGACCCCTTTTATTGAGGAGAAGCTATTCAAATGAGGCAAGCGGTCAGGTTTCAGGGGGCTGAGTCTATCTTCATGATGTCCACTGTCAGCAGGTTGACTGACACCTGGGTAGGCCACACCCAAGGGCACAGTAAGAGGAGGGGACACACACAAGGCACTTCCATGGAAGATTCTATCCTAAACAGGACAAGGGGTTAATTACAAAGGAACAGGTGAGCATAGCTTCACCCATGGGGCTGTAGCAAGACACACCCATTTCTGTGACTCAGCACCTCAGCACCCAGCTGGGGAGTGTAACTCAGTCACCCATAAGCTTGGCCTCCCACAAC
>NW_026005615.1:510295-526853 GCF_001458135.2 Marmota marmota marmota | reverse complement strand
AGATGGTCTGAATGGCCCTTCCTCAGCCTCCCAGGGGTTCTGCCACCATGCAGGTTTTAGCTGGTCCATGTGGCTAGGTTGCCATGGAGGACCAGCCTCTCTGTAGGGATTCCGGTGGGTTATCATTCCCATAACCCCTTGCCCCACAAAAGCACCGTCATTTTTAGGTTCTAGAACCTTTACAAAATGGCCCCTGGACCCAGTTGGGAACAGAGCTTCAGCTGAGCTCCAGAAAAGGAATCCAACTGCCTCCTGGCCAGGGAAGCAGGACACAGTGAGTTTAATGGGCTCTGGGACCCTGTCCACGTTCAGCTGGGCAGTTCCCAACAAGGCTCTTTTGGTCCATCTGCACTTTAAAGTTTGCCAATCCAGGGCCACCTGGGGACTCTCAGGGCAAAGCCAATCAACGAGGGGCTGGTTCCTGGGCACACAGAGCTCTGTCCCCAGCACACACCCCATACATTTCAATAAAACCCTCTCCCCTCAGCACAGCACTAATTCCTGACATGCACACAGAAGGAGACAATAAAGGACAAGGGCTCCCCAGGAAACCATCCCTCAGTCTCCACAAATGAAAAGGGATTTACACAGTAGATCCCAAACAGCTTCCAGGGGCCATTATGGAAAGCAGGTAAATGAAATGCAATACAACTGTATTCCTTGTTTCAACAACTTTATCAGGTGCTTGGAAAATAGTAGATTATAAAATGCTTTCCTTTCCTTATGAATATGAAACACTTGCAAAGGCAACTTGGTCACACTTTTCCTGAAGCCCTAGTTCCTCACCATTGTAAGAAGGACAATCCCCACAAGTTTGTCTGACTGAAGATGACCTCAGATATGACCAACTTGCTCATGGGGTCCTCTCCCATTGCCTCCTCCCAGCCCCCTGCAGGTGAGTGGGGAGGAGGGGAGGAGGGGGCAGGGTGTGGAGAAGAGAAAAGGACCCCTTATTCTTGATATGGTCATAAATGGACGGCTCCTGGGCCCCTGTGGCTCGTAGCTGACTCTTGCATTGACAAGAAAGCCACCGAAGACAGAGTTGAAACAGAAAGCCACCCACTCAGGCCTGTGAGTGACTCCTGTCCTCAAGACTGTTTCCTACATCACCTTTACCCAGATCCCAGGAAGGGGACAGCACAGAGGCTGATTCCCAAGGCCCCTAAGGCCTGGGTCACACAAGCCAGCAAGTCCCTTTTCTGCAGTGGGCTGTCTGCACAGAAGCAGGTTCAGAGCCTCTTTCACTTATCAAGTTTCTAAGAAGCTTCCAGACACGGCTCCGTCCAGCACCATGGTCATCGGCCAGAAGTGATGATTGAAACTTAAATTTAAATTTACTAAAGTTTCCTAGCCAGGTGAGACTGAATTGGGCATATGTGTGTGGGGGGAGCTTTGATTTTTCAAATATTCATTATACAAATTGTTTTGTGCACTAAACAAGTTCCCTGGCCTAATGAGATGACCAACAGTGGGACTCCTCATCAGGGGACCCCACTGACCTGGACATCTCCAGTGAAAAGGCTAAAAAAGGAGAGACAGAGGGCCAGGCCTGGGTGGCCAAGGGCCTGCAGGAATCAGGAGCCCAGCAGCTCAGCTCAGCCCCCTCCCTGCCCACCTCATCCTGGCCTGCAGGCTCTCTGGTCACAGGACTGTCCCCATCCACCTGTCCCATCTCCTCCTACACCAAATCGGATCAAGTCTCCACTTTCTCTCTGGTCTTTACCAGAACTAGGAGGCTGCTCCCATCACCTCCTGGACTCTCACCTTCCGAGGACCTCAGAGAAGCCAAGGGGGAAGTGGAATCCAGGGAGAGGACGTGGAGGCAACTCCGTCTGGTCCATTATTTGGTGCTGCTAAGTCTGCTCTCTGGTCCTGGGTGAATACAGAGAATGGCCTCCTGGGGCAGTGGTGGGGTCTGCCTGAGAGGTCACCCTGCCACACCCCAGGAGGTTCCTGCTCCTCCCTGACTTTCCAGTCTGTGAGATGGACCGGACCCAGGAGCTGCCGGAGCCCAGCGGTGCATGGAAGAGCGATTCAGCTGTGTCCTTCTGTGTTCCGGCTTCTTGTTTAGGTACCATCCCTCCACCCAGAGGAGGGAAACCTCCATGTTGTTTATTTATTTATTTATTTGTATTTAATTGTACATATTCATGGGGTGCAGTGTGGTATTTTGACATGCACATACAATATATTAATGGTCAAACTGGGGGTGATTAGCACATCCGTCACACTAAACACTTATCACTTATGTTTGCTGGGAACATGGCGAATCCTCTTCTCTGGCTATTTTGAAATCAAGTCTTCAGCCTAAATTTTTGATGCTATGATCTCAAACACCCTTCAGTTTAGGTTATCCACCAATCCTTCCTCCTTCCTGAGCCTCGATGACCCAGACCAGGTGTGTCCCTTTTAGCTAAGGAGCCCCAAACACCCTTGGCATTCCTTCCCCAGTGGTGGACATCCTCAAGGTGACCCTGTGGACAGTCTCCACCAGGACAAAGCCGGGTATCTGTGCTATCTGCTGCTCCACTTGAAACAGCTGGCCTGGGGCCTGACACATTGGAGGAATTCAAGCAGTGTTTGTTTAGTTTTGTGAACATGCCCCACTTCTTGGTGCGACCCCCTGGAACATTCCGGGGACGGGATGTTATTCTGGGAGACCCAGAACCAACTGTCGCTGGCTGAGTCCCCAGCCATACTCCGGCTTCTGGTTGAGAAAGCTGTTCATACACACTTCACTTCCCAGGGGACACATCTGCTTCTCTAATTAGAGCATTAGTTTCCCACTGAGGGCAACTGGGGACCCCAGGGGATATTTGGCAATGCTTGGAGACAGATTTGTCGGTCACAGCTGCCACCATGCTATGGCCTCTTGTGGGTAGAAGCCACAGATGCTGCTCAGTGTCCTGGGGCACCCAAGTATGCTGCCTACTCTCCCATGAGTTCTGCGCCCAAAGGCTGAGGCTGAGAACCCTGCTCTGGAGTGAAAGTCTTTCCATAGCCAGAGTCTGTAACTAACACCCAAGTCACCCCAGGATTGGCCCCTAGCATCCTCAGGGAGAGGGAACCCAGTGGTACCCAGAGTGGAGGAGGCAGAGGTGAAGGAGCTGGGACCACACTGGGCTGATGTCCAGAGGATGAGGTTCTAACAGAGAGGAGGACTACACGGAGAGAGCCCTGGAGACCAGCAGAGGGGCCCTCTTGTGTATTCCAGCCAGTTCTGCTGGGCACACAGCAGGAGCATGCCTAACCAGAGAGAGAGCTCAGGAAGGTGAGGAAACATACTTTCCCAGGGTCAGACTGCAAAACCCACTGGGGTGCATGATCTCAGTTGCTGTGTGTGCGGTCACCACCCACAGCGTGTCCACAGTGTGCATGTATCCAATCTTTATGGATGAGGGCTCAGCTCAGGTTGTCAGGGCAGAGATCAATGTGTTGGCCAGGCTATGCCCCATTCAAAAGCATGCATAGGGAATAATCCTCTCCAAAGCTCTCTCCTCGGTGGTGGGATTCACCCGCTTCCTGCTGCAGAACCAGGGACAGCACTTCCCCAAAGCAAGAACAGAGCAAGTGCACTCCTGAGGGCTGGGAACTGGGGATCCTTCTGAAGGACCCCGCTGGTGAGGCCGAGGCCTCCTTCATGATGAACTTAATGCAAACTGAATAGAGTCACCATTGGCTCCTGAAAGCTCTTCACCTTTCCATGTGGCAGTCATAAGGGTGCTCTATCACTTTGGCCACACCTCTGAGAAAAAAAAAAAAAAGTCCCACACCCTGCCCACACTAGAGCGAGGGTGGGGGCCTCCACACAGGCATGATTCTCTGGTGTCACCCTGGTATGCTTCTGCCACCATTATCAAAATATTCAAAAGATGCAGCCTTGTTAGTGGGGGAAAAATAAGCCCTTAATTAAATGCAGTACTGGTCCCCCTTGATAAATCCTTGAAAAAATACCAGGAAGGATCAAACAATTTCTAGGTAACAAATGCCTCTAACAAAGTTGAGGAATATTGATTAAAACATTAAAAAAAAAAACATGTAACTGGTTAAAATGTATGTCTGATACCCAATCCATAATTTCGAGGCATTCAAAGAAGCATAAATATGTGACCTGTGAAAAGAAGAAAAAAATCAATGAAAACAACAAAGGATACAGAAGATGTGCATAATTAGAAGGGTTTAACCGTTCTTCTAACTGCCTTTTGCACGTTCAAAAGGCTGGAAGACACAGAGACCTAATAGAGCCGTGGGAGAAGCTGCTTAAAGAAGGTGTAAGTTGAGCTTCTAGATGCATTAGCTACATATGTGAGATCAAACACAGTCACACACACACACACATACACACACACACACATGCAGGGATGAGAAATAACATAATGAAACAGCAAATTATACGTTTCACAATTAAATGAACACAAATACACAACAATAGATTGAACACAAATACATAACAATAGAATCCACTCCAAGTCAAAAGCACAGAGAAAGAGAACTCAGAGGGTCAGGGTCTCAGGACAAGCATAGGCAGCTCGTGTCTATTGGAGCCCCACAGAGGTGGTGCAGAGACAGAAAGCATACCAGAGGGAGCAGGGGCCCATTTTGTCCCCAACTCGTTGACCGCAGCAACACATAGCTCAGAATGCAATCCAAATCAAAATTCCAAAGGGCCTCCCTGCAGAGATGCACAGGTTGGGTCTAAACTTCACATGGAAAGGCAAGATCATCAAACGGCTTTGGGAAAACAAAATGCAACCTTGGAGGACTCTTCTACCTGCTTGTGAGAACCGTTAACAACCGCAGTAGAGCAGACAGGGTGGACTGGCATGAAGATGAGCAGACCTAGAGCAGAATCACTCAGAAATACATCCACACACATAGGGTCAGCTGGGTCCCAACAACAGTTCAGAACCCAACTGTGAAGGGAGAATAAACCCTTCTAAAATGGTGAGGCCTATTCATGGAGGACTAGCTCTGGAGTCAATAATAAAAGACATGGACTCAATAAAAATATTTTAAATACATGAATCTGTAATTCACAGAAGGAGGAATTCAAACATTCATGAAACATGTAAGAAAATACTCAAATTCATTAGTAATTTTAAAAACATTATTAAATGTTGTGATACAATGGAACATTCAAAATGCTGGTCAATCATTTAAAAATCAGACCTTAGCAAATATTTTGGAGGAGATATGGAAAAAAGAAATCCTCATACCTTAGGGATGGGAATGTGCCCTTGTGTATTCACGCTCAGAGATCAGTTGAAGAGTCTCGTGAAGTTGAAGGTGCATCCTGCTCTACAAACAAGTGCTTCATTCTGGAGTGTGTGTGTGTGCATTTGTGTGTGTGTGTGTGTGTGTGTGTGTGAGAGAGAGAGAGAGAGAGAGAGAGAGAGAGAGAGAGCAACAGACAGGCAGAGAGAGAGAGAAAGAGAGCTACATTCTACCATCTGCAGGTTGGAGAACTGGGCAAGCTGAAGGGGTAGTTCCAGTCCAAACACAAGGGCCTGTGACTAGGGGAGCCAAAGGTGTAAGTCCTAGTCTGAGTATGAAGCCTGAAGACCAGGAGCACAGCTGTCTAGGTACAGGTAAGATGTACCCCACGGCTCAAGCCAACAGCGTGTCCATGGCTCTTCAGCTTTTCTCTTCTATTCAGGTTCCCAAGGAGAAGATGATGCTTGCCCACATGGAGGAGAGAAAATCTTCATTCAGTCTGCCAATTCAGATGATCATTTCTTCAGGAAACAGCCTCACCAGAAACCCAGAAACAATGGTTTGTCAGCTATCTGGGCATCCCATAGCTCAGGCACATTTCAGCATAAAAGTAACCATGAACCCTGCAGAACAAAGAGAGAGGGCAAAATGAATAAGAACCACAGAAATCTTTGAGCTATATACATAACATTTATTTTAAAGTATCAAAGAAAATATATCAAAAATTTTAAAGTTGCCAGAGCTGAGTGTTGGGTACATAGGCATTTGTATTATGTTCTGCAACTTTCTGTAATCGGGTGTATTTTCTTAATTGAAAGCTCACAACTACAAATGTCTCATTTGGTCAGTTCTGCCATTGTTATTTTAATCTCAAATACATTTTTCCTGCATAAACACTCTAAGAAATTCCCCATCTGCCTCTTTAATCAGCATCTACCAAGCAGTCTAACTCATTGCCCTACTTCCAAATAGCAGGAGAACGTCCTCACACCCTCCCTCCTTCTTTTTCTTCTCATTTTAGCACTTTTTAGGTAAAATCTACTTTGCAGACTGGACTGGTGTGAATGGCCTTATTTTTGCTTAGCCAACACTTTCCCAGAGCTGGAAACAATAAATCTTGGTAATGAGCAAAATACTTTGGGCACTTCTACTTCCTCACCTGCCAAATCCACAGTGATTTCTCAAGTTGACAACTTGCCCTGCTCCCAGCTCCGTTGATTTTATCATCATCACCATGACAAGCCAGGAGACAGCAAAGGCAATTGCTATAATTATTTTTTTTTCTTAGCCTGTATCTTTCTGACAATACCCCAAACTCTCCAGGAAAATAGGGCTCGGAATCATCTTTAATTTCCTAATTGCAATTTTTAGTAGAGGTGCTTTTTTGTTGTTGTTGTTGTTTCTTCCTAGAATCACCACTGATAAGACAAATTATTAAGCTAAATGACTTTTGAATTTATTTCTGTTAAAATTTCCATCAATTAGGAAGACACCCCTGCCTGGGTGATTTAAGGAACAGTATGCCAGGGGCTGGTGGCCTGCAGAACAGAAGCCTGCAGGGCCTTGTCCACTCTGCCCAGGAGCCCTGGGTTGAAGAGGTTAGGATGAGTACTCATGGGCCTGGGTGTTGGTCCAACCCTGCAGCTGGGGAGTTTGTATTATGATGTGTATAATAGAATACATAATAGATACCCCGGATTCAAAATTGAAAAGTATAAAAGAAAAGAGCAGGGAAAGCCATCTAGACTTACACCTCTCAAACCCTTAGCCTGGCAAAGTCTTCTTTCTCCCTAGCCCTGCAGAGACCTCCTCTGCACCTGCAAGCTGGAGCGAGGGTGACTCTTTGCCTTATTTGACACAGGTGGTGCCATTATGTACTCGGTTCTGCATCTAGAGCTTTGATCTCTGACTCCAGGGAAAGGAGAGCCCTGGCCCTCTGTTCATTGAGGATGGAATGGTAGAATGATCTGGCCAGGAGGGGACATCACAGGCAGTCACTTGGCCAGCCTGTGGCAGGCCCAGAGAAGATCACTCTCCTGCATTCCCAGAAGGGAAGAGGTGAGTCTCCCTCCTGACTAGGGCACAGGAGGCCCTGTGGAGACAGACTATACAGCGAGGAGGAGCGGCACCCACCCCCACGCCTCTGATTCCAGATCGGTGTGAATGCAACTCTCATTTGGAGCAAAGTTCATTATTTCAGTCACATTAAAACATACCACTTTTAATCAACCACATGTGCTATAATTTATGCACAATAAAATCAGCAGTGTTTTGTTTACCTTTCAGTGCATGCTGACAAAGGTGCACCCTGTGAAGGCCACCATCAAGCAGAATATTCCCAATGCACCAAAACCTCCTCAAAGCCCATGGTTAGCAATCCCCTGCCTGCATCTGTAACCTTCAGGATCACTGAGAGGCTTCTCCCATCATTCGGCCCTTTCAAGAATGGTGTGTGAATGGAATCATAAAACATGTAGTGGCTGGCATGCTTTTATAATTAGATAATTCTTTTGAGATTCAACCATGCTCTTCATGTATTATATATTACTTTTTCACTTGAGTCATAGCCCATTCAGTGTATAAATCGCAATGTTTATGTATTTACCCACTCATGGACATATGTGTTATTTCTAGTTTGGGCTATAATGTCGAAAGCTGCAATAACACCTGCATGCTAGTCTCTGTGTGAGCATAATGTTATCATATGCTTTTGGTAAATACCCATGAGTGGAATTGCTGAGTTCTAAGAAACTACCCAACTGTTTTCCAGAGTGGCTGTGTAACTTTGCATTTCCACCAGCAACATTTAAGAGACTATGGTTTCTCCAAATCTTAGACAGTACTTGGTATTCTCAGTTATGTTAATTTTAGCCACCAAATGGGTGCAGACTGATATCTTACTGGGATTTTAATTCCCATTCCTAGACTGTATAGTTATGTTGACCATATTTTCATGTATGAGCACTTTTTATATCTTCTTTGCTATAGTAACTGGTCCAATATTTGACCATTTAAAAAATGGACTGTTTGATTTCCTATATTGCATTATAAGTACTTCTCATCATTGGATTATGTAGTCTGTATATATGTTATATATCAGGTAAAGGTATTGCAAATATTTTCTCTCCATCTCTGGTTTGCTATGTACTTGAAATCAGTGATCATATTTGTGCATATAATTCTAGACTCTAGATTCTGTTCTATTGATCTATTTTTATGTCCTTAGGTCACTATCACACTGGTTTGATTTCTGTGATTTCACATTAAGCTTTGAAATTAGATTGTGTGGTATCACAAATTCTGTTACCTTTTCCAAGATTTTGTTTCATTTATCCTAAGTCCTTCCTAGTTCCAAGTGTTGACTCCAATATTTCGTTCCCACCCCAGGGCCTTTGACTGGCTGTTGCTTCCTGCCTGCGTGTTTTCCATCCATCTGCCCTTCGGATCCTACATCATCCCCCTGAAAGGAGCCACTGGGCCACAGGTAGAAACAGAATTTGAGTGCTAGGAGGACCCTGCTTCTCAGGGAGACTCAGAAAGACAAGAGCAGCTTGCTTTCTCTAAAAGGTAAAGCACCCACTTTTGAGTCAGCCATCCTTAATGCACTTGGAACCTCAAAACACCAAGAAGAATTTCAATAGCACAAGAGCAAATAAAATAATGAAAACAAAATCAGAGGAGATGGGAAGGAATCTTCATGGTCCCCCACACCCTGGAGCACTTCCAATGCCAAGTACCCTCTGACTGTAAATAGGAGCCCGGGGAGAACTTCCCTTATCATACTGCTGAAGTCTAGGGAAAGAGTTAAGAGAAGCCCAGGAGTCCGCTGACATGCTCAATGACATTTCAGTAAAAAATCAAATGTTATTCTCGTCACTTTCAGCTTATCTGATGGTTCTTCAATACTTCTCAGGTGGGCAAAAATTCAGTAAAAAAAACACATTGTTCGGGCTCCCCAAATCCCCAAATGTGAGACCCTGCCCAGGTGGGGAGCTCCCCTTCAGGAAACACACATGCCTGGGTCTCTGATTTTTTTTTTTAAGAGAGAGAGAAGGAGAGAGAGAGAGAGAGAGAGAGAGAGAGAGAGAGAGAGAGAATTTTTAATATTGATTATTTTTTAGTTTTCAGCGGACACAACATCTTTGTTTGCATGTGGTGCTGAGGATCGAATCGGGCCGCACGCATGCCAGGCAAGTGGGCTACCGCTTGAGCCACATCCCTAGCCCTGGGCCTCTGATTTTAAAACCCAACGAGCCCATCACATCTCCTACTTGGCCCATTGTATTAATTACAATAGCCTCGCACACTTTCTCTTAGGCCAATTACTCTATGATAATTAGGGATAATTAGGTCTTAAGTCAACCATGGTTCAAAGGATCATGGGTATGTGACTTCCAGAACTTCTTTCTTGCTAATTATACCTGCTCAAGCCATCCTGAGATTTGTTTCACAGAAATGTGATCTTGTCGATAGCTTTGATCAAGAGATGTCTGGTCTGCCGAGCCAAGTATAAGCCAGATTCATTCGAGAAAGAAAGTAGAAGTCATCATTTTTCTCTTTTGTCCTGCAAAGATTGCTCATACCTAGTGAGAGAATGTAAAAAATAAGATGACCCAGGAGGGGAGACAGCCACTCTGCACACTCCTGGAACTGCTGTTCTGCAGGGTTCCTGGAGAAGGAAAGTGGAGTCCCACAGGGTAGAGGCTGCAGACCTCCCGAACTTGCCTGGTGCTCAGTACACGGTGACAGAACTGGAAAACCATTGTAGAAAGGGAACCCTCAGTGCATTCTAATAGAATGAAAATGAAGTTCAGATAATGATGAAATCAGGATTTGGTGTGCACCAGGTCAGCACCTTAGAGGGTAAAAACCACTAATTGATCTAAAATGATAGAATGAAAGGTGCATCTGAGCCACCTTGATTCTTCCCACTGTGCACTAATGAGGGGCTCAGGGGCCATGTGATACCATTCCGAGAGGTTGATCTTTGACATCATTACCATGCCCCCCTCCTCGGGGCCACTAAGGACAGTCAATGTAGGCTGGGAACAAAGCGTGGCCAGGCAAAGGAGGAATTTCAACGTCAACTCTGTTCCTACAAGGTCAGTGTCCACAAAGCCAGGTCCTTCAAAACCCTGCTTAGTCCTGCCTGACGGTGCACGCCCCCTCAGGTCCAGGTCAACTTATCCATCCTAATGAGTGATGCTGGGAGTCAGAGAATCAAAGCGTCTGAACCCAGTTTCTACATGTGGTCTGATAAGAGTGAGCTCCTTCTAGGAGCAGACTATTCAACATTTGGAATTCCTGTAAGATGCAGGTTAGCATACCAGTGACAATCCAAGGAGAAAGGAGAGTCATCAACAATGGGCAGATAGACTCTAGTTTACAAAACGCCCCATATCTCCACTCCTCTGCTCGCTCTCCACATTTTGGAGAACTACTTCATTCATTAAAACCTGCATTCTCTGAGTTTCCAGTATTTACTGCATGCCTCAGTTGTCCCCAGTGGAGAGAGAGTGATGAGCAAATTCGATGAGGTTCCTGCTCTCCTGCAGACAGACTGCAGGGGGAAAACAGCAACAACCAGACAAGTAAATGAGGCAATTATCAAGTACTCAACACGAGAGCCTTAGGGCCCTCTAAATCATTTCAGCTTCCAACTTCCAAAGACAGGACAGCACTCCTGGCCCAGGTGAGGTGGGGTGGAGCCAGATGACTTGTTCTGAGCTACCCACAGTGAGCTTAAGTTTGGTGCTTCTTTTCCAATGAGGTCATCCTTCTCCCCATGCCAAACACCCACATCTCTCTGCCCTGCACCCTTCCAGCCTGGCTCACAAAGGGGCTGCCCTTGTCCTTCACCTACAGTGGTCAGGGCCCTTTGGCTGACCTCAATGGGCTCACAGTAAGTAACCTTGGAACTTTAATGTCACAGAAGCATTTACCATCACAGAATAAACTCGGCCATCCTGACAGCTTCAGAGATATGCACAGATGAAAATAAAACCAGGCAATGTGGTGGGCACAGGGATCTGTTTGTTTTTGGGTTAGTTCACTGTAGTCATACCTAATAGTTGGGTCCATTTTGACAAAATCACCCATGACTTGAACTTGATTTAGTCCATTTTAGCCCCTGCCCCCACCCCACTGCTTTCCCTCCCCTCCTTTCTCCCCCTGTTCTCCTTTCTCTTCTCCACTGGTCTCCCTTTCATTCCTTTGTTTATTTTTATTGGTGCTTTATAGATGTACTTAAGGTGGAACTCATCACGGTGTATTTACACATGCACATAGTGTGATTTGTTAACTTCTGCATCTCCCACACTTCCTCTCCCTCCCCCTCCCTCGTGAGGTCCTTCTGCTTTAATGTCCTTCCCTATATCTTTATGATCTCTAACCCCTGCTCTTTCCTCCCTTGTTTTGCTTTAGCTTCCACATGTAAGAGAAACTTTCAACCCTTGATTTTCCAAGTCTGGATTATTTCCCTTAGCACAATGTTCTCCAGATCTACCCATTTACTGGCAAATGTCACAATTTCATTCTTCTTTATGGTCGAGTGAAACTCCATTGAGTATGTCTACCACATTTTCTTTATCCATTCATCTATTGTCAGGCACCTGAGTTCATAATTGGGTTATTGTTAATTGTGCTGCTATAAACATTGAGGTGGTTGATCTTTGTTCTAAACACCAAGGAGTGGGATAGCTGGGCCATATGGAGATTTTATTCCTAGTCTAAGTTTCCCCCCAGCTTTCTAGAGTGTTTGCACTAATTTGAAGTTCCACCAACAATACCTTTCCCCCACATCTTTATTTTTTCCTTTGCTGGGTAGAAGAGTTTCAATTGGATGGCTTCCCACCTATGGATTCTTGGTTTTATTTCTTGACCTTTAGATGTCTTCTTAAGGAAGTTAGTGCCTGCACCAATGTGACAGAGTGTTGACCCTTAGCTTTCTTCTAGGAGTTGCAAAGTTTCTGGGCTACTTCTGAGTCTTTGATCCACTTTGAGTGGATGTTTGTGCAGAGTGGCATCTAGTTTTATTCTTCCACATATGGATATCCAGTTTCCCAGCACCAGTTTTGAAAAAGGCTATTTTTTCTCCAACATGTATTTTAACAACTTGGACAAGTATCAAATGAGTGTTATGTATGTGGGTTTGTCTCTATGTTTTCTGTTCTGTTTCATTGGTCTTCGTGTCTATTTTTGATGCCAATACCATGCTAGTCTTATTTCTATAGTTCTATTGTATAATTTGGGATCAGGTGTTGTGATGCCTTCAGCTCTTCTTGCTCAGGATTTCTTTTGACTGTTCTATGTCTCTTATTCTTTCAAATTAATTTTAGAACTGCTATTTGTGGCTCTATGAAAAAAATCATTGGTATTTTGATGGGGATTACAGTGAATCTGTATATTACTATATCAGTATTATTTCCAATTTGATATTATTAATTCTACCAATATAAGAACCTGGTAGTTCTTTCCGTTTTCTAAGGTTTTCTTCAATTTATTTCTTCAGTGTTCTAGATTTTTTTTTGTACCAGGACTGAACTCAAGGGCACTCAACCATTGAGCCACATCCCCAGCCCTATTTTGTATTTTATTTAGAGAGTCTCACTGAGTTGCTTACTTGCCACTGTTGAGGCTGACTTTGAACTTACAATTCTCATATCTCAGCCTCCCAAGTCACTAGGACCACAGGCATATGCCACTGTGTAGAGATCTTTCACCTCCTTGATTAGATGAATTCATCAATTATTTTAGAAGTTATTGTTAATGGGATTGTATTCCTGATTACTTTCTCAGTAGAATCACTGTTGTATTATAAGAATGATATTAGTTTATGAATGTTGGTCTTGTAATCTGCTACTTTACTGAATTTATTTATCATCCCCAAATGGAGGTTTTGGGGCCTTCTAGATATAGGATCATGTCAGAGAGAATTTGACTTCTTCTTTTGCTAATTGTATTCCCTTAATTTTCTTTTCTTGCCTGATTGCTCTAGCTAGAGTTTCAAGAACTGCATTGAATAGTAGTGGTGAGAGTGGACATCCCTGTCTTGTTCCTAATTTTAGAAGAAATGCTTTCAGGTTTTCACCATTCAGTATGATAGTTGGCTTTGGATTAGTCATATATAATCTTCATAGTGTTGAGGAAAGTTTCTTTTATCCCTAGATTTTCCAGCATTATTAACATGAATGAGTACTATATTTTATCAAAGGTCCTTTCTGCATCAACTGAATTCTATTTATGTGGTGAATTACATTTATTGATTTGTGTGTTAAACAAATCTTGCATCTCTGGGATGAAACCCACTTGTTTATGGTGTATTATGGTCTTTTTGTGTTTTTCAATGTGGCTTGCTCATATTTTATTATACGAATTTGCAGTTATGTTCATCAGGGATATTGGTCTACAGTATTCTTTCCTTGATGTGTCTTTGTTTGGTTTGGTTGTTAGGGTTATACTAGCTTCCTAGAATGTATTTGGGAGTGTTCTCTCTCCTTCAGTTTCATGGAGTAATTTGAGAACTGGTGTTAGTTCTTAATTAAAGATCTGGTAGAACTCAGGTAATAATTCATCTGGTCCTGGGGTTCTCTTTGTAGGTAGGCTTTTAATTGCTGTTTCAATTCTGTTGCTTGATATTGGTCTGTTTAGGTTTTTTTTTTTTTTTTTTTTTAATATCATCCTGGTTCAATATGGGCAGGTCATATGTATCTAGAAATTTGTCAATGTTCTTCTGGATTTTCTAGTTTATTGGCGTATAAATGTTGGATTATAAGAAACGATATATTAGAAAATGGTTTCTAATGATCCTCTGGATTTCAGAAGTATCTGTGGTAATATCTGCTTTTTCTTCTCTCTTGTCTATTTTGGATAAGGGTTTATTTGTTTTATTTATCTTTTTGAAGATCCAACTCTCTGTGGCATTGATCCTATATATTTTTTTTAATTTTTAATTTTATTAATTTTGGCTCTAATTGTAATCTTTTCCTGTCTTCTACTGATTTTGGAATTAGTTTGTTCTTCCTTTTCCAAGACCTTTAGGTGGAATATTAGGTTATTTATTTGGAACATTTCTATTTTTTTAATGTGAACATGCAATGGTATAAAATTTCCTCTTATAACTGCTTTAATACTGTCCCAGGGATTTTGATATGTTGCATCTCTGTTCTCATTTGTTTCTGAGAATTTATTAATTTGTCCTCTTATTTCTTCTATTTTTTATTGTTTATTTAAAAGAGCATTGTTCAATCTCCATAAGTTAATGTGGTTTCTATTGTTTTTCTTGCTGTGGATTTCTAGTTTTATTACATTATTATCTGATAGGACACATAAGAGTATATCAGTTTTGTTGTATTTGCTAAGACTTACATTGTGACCTAGAATATGCTCTATTTTGAAAAAGTTTCATCAGCTGCTGAGAAGAAAGTAAATACAGCTGTTTTGTGGTGACTTATTCTGTAGATGTATATCCATTTGACTTACAGTATTATTTAGGTCAGAACTATGTTTACTCATTTTTTATTGGTGATAGAGATATGTTGAAATCAACTAGCATTATTGTATTGTAGTCTATCTGGGCTTAATATCAAGAAGTATTTTTTATGTAATTAAGTGTAATGACATTTGAGTGTTTATATTATATACTAACTTTCTATCTTCTTGTTGGATAGTCCCCTTTATCAGTATGTAGTGACCTTCTTTGCCTCTTCTTTTTCTTTTTCTTTTTTTTCCCTTAAGATTTACATTGTCAGATATAAGGGGAGCTACTCCTGTTTGCTTTTGGACTCCATTTACATGAAATTATTTTCCATCATTTTACTTTCAGACTGTGAGTATCTTTTCCTATGAGATGAGTCTCTTAAAACTAGCATATAGTTGGATCTTATTTTTAAATCTTTTCTGTTAATCTACATCTTTTAATGGGGGAGTTGAGACCCTTTACGTTCAGTGTCATTATGAATGTGTGTTTGTCTTTCACTGCCATTTTGATTTGTTTGCTGTATTTAATTGTCTTGATTTTAATATAATTGATTGCTCTTCTAGTGATCTTGATCTATTTGGGATTTCTTTAGGGCTTCCTTTGTGTGCAGTATATCTTTGAGTATTCTTATTAGTGTTGGCTTAATGGTCATTAATTCTTGTAGTCTATCTTGTTGTTGTTTGTGCACCAAATTTGAAAGATACCTTTGCTGGGTATAGTAATTGGCTGGCAATTCTTTCAGAGCTTGTAATATCTTATTCCAAGCCCTCCTTGATCTTAGGGCCTGCATTGAGAAGTGAGAAGTGAGCCTTATTGTCTTGCCTCTGAATGTCACCTGATGTTTTTTCTCTTTTCTCTCACAGCTTTTAATATTCTTTTATAATTTTCTTTTCCTTTTTTTCTTAGTAATGGGGATTGAACTCAGGGACATTCAACTACTGAGCCACATTCCCAGCCCTAGTTTGTATTTTATTTAGAGACAGGGTCTCACTGAGTTGCTTAGCGCTTCACCACTGCTGAGGCTGACTTTGAACTCAAAATCCTCCTGACTCAGCCTCATGAGCTGCAGGGATTACAGGTGAGCACCACCACACCTGGCTTTTATCATTTTCTTTATCAAACATTCTGATTAAAAAGTGACTTGCAGAGGTTCTCTATTACTCTCATCCATTTTGGATCCTATATGCCTCCTGCCTGTGGATATCTATCTCATTTCTAATATGGGGAAAGTTCATATTACCATCTCACTGAAAATATTCTTTATACCTTTATCCTGTATCTCCATGTTCACCTCTATCCCAATGACTCTCAGGGTTTTTTCTTGGAATGCTGACACAATATTCATGTATTATTCTCATCATGATATTTCCCCCCTTTATCACATTCTGAGTACTCAGATTCTCATACCTATCTTCAGGGCCTGAAGTTCTATTTTCTATGCAATCACTCTGTTGGGGATGCTTTCAAGTCAATGGTTAGTTTGACTTTTTCTGTCTTTAGGAGTTCTAACTTGTGTCTTTTCAATATCTCTATTTCTCCATTAAAATTGTCTTTTATTTCTTGTTTTCTTCGTTGGTTCCTTAGATTTTCTTTTAGTTCATTAAACTTTTAAAAATCAATTATTTTCTTAGTACTTCTCTGGAATTTCAACCACTTACATATCTATAGGTTCCTTTGTTAGGGGACTGTGAATTTGGAGTGATAGATTTATTTGCGGTCTTACAGTTATAGCTCAGTGTGCTTCCACTTTTATATGCATGTCCTTTTTGAATGTAGTTATCTTCTTTGTTCTGGAATCTCTCTCTCTCTCTCTCTCTCTCTCTCTCTCTCTCTCTCTCTCTCTCTCTCTCTCTCTCTCTCTCTCTT
>NW_026005615.1:486416-509753 GCF_001458135.2 Marmota marmota marmota | reverse complement strand
TGGCTGGAGGAGGTGAGCTACTGGGGGTATGCCTTTGGGGTGTATATTTTATCTATGATGAAGGGAGTGCTCTCTCTCTCTCTCTCTCTCTCTCTCTCTCTCTCTCTCTCTCTCATTTTCTCTACCACACCCTTCTACCATGATGTCCTGTGTCATCTCAGGCCCAAAGCCATAAACCCAGTTATCTATGGACAGAGACCACTGATGCCATGAGCCCCCTAATAAACTTTTCCTCCTCTAAAATTGTTTTCTCAGATCTTTTCGTCACATTGGCAAAAAAAAAAAGCTCACTAAAATAGTTATTAGACACAGTCTGGGTGTTAGCAACCAGAAACCAGGGATGTCATCTTCACCTGTCTCCCCAAGTTCTGTCTTCTCATTCTTTATACCACAGAATGAGCCCGGCTCATTTTGAAACACAGGGGAACAAGATATATACATTTGTGGCAGCGCTGCATATGTAATGTTGAATGTATACCTAAATTAGCAGGAAGCAGTTCCTCTGCTGCACAATCCAGTAGTGCATTACTAATGTGTGTTGATAAGCCCACTCACAATGTGATTAAGTGTCTTCAGCCAAAAATGACCCAACAGCTGAATAGACTTATTAGCAAGTAAAGAAAGCTACAAACTGCTCTCTGAGTTAATTGGACGCCTTTAAATTACACTAGTCTATTTGATTTTTTTTTCTCCCAGTGCTAAAAAGTTGTTACACATAAGTAGAACAATTCCTAAACAATAATGCTTAATAGAGAAACACTAAACCTTCAACTCCTAATTTTCCCACCTAAATTAAATCATTCTGTATTGTTTCTCTAATTATTCTAACTGTTGTTATTCTTTGAATTGATCTAATAGTTATTCTAATTATTCTCCAGCCTTCTGATCAGGATAATTCCTTCCGAGCAGAAGCAATTTCTCTTCCCAGTATGTCATTAGTTTAAAATGCACTGGGTCTTGAGAAGTCGAGAACAGGAGGGTAGAGGAAGCAGGCAGCACACATTCTGCTAAAGCTTTGCAACTATGTTGTTGTTTTTCTTTTTAAAAATGTAACTCCACGAAAAATAGTTTCAGAATTGTGGAAGAAGTCTCAAACTACATTGATCATAATAGATACTAGTTATTATTCATTATTATTAATATTATTATTTTAACAACTGTGCTCTCAGCGGCCAGCATAACTGACATGGCCTCTTCTCAATGCATTTTCCAGATCATTGAGAAAATTTTCCCAGAAATGCCCACACCAGCAATCCACATGACCAGGAGCTCACAAGACTCTGAACACCGTGAGGTCTATTAGTACCCATCAGCCAGGCCCTGAGCACCTATTGTGTTCTTGACATGGCATCAGATGTGGGGTCTGCAGCTGCACAACATGCAAAGGTCCGTTCATTAATTAAATCGGCCAGCTTGTCCTGGGCACCTGTGCAAGGCCACATACTTTGATGGTTGCTGCAGATTCAGGGGTTCCAGAGTCATCCTGCTGCCTGCCCTGTGGGAGGTGGACTTTGCAGTGGACTCACAAAGGAGGCCAATGTCATGGGCATGTAAGAGGGCACTCGGGAATGTTAGTGGGGGAGACTTTTGGAAAGTGTCTGAGGAGCCCCGTCCATAGAAGGATCTGGGTCAGAGGGGGAAGAGGGCAGGCGGGACCCCTGCAGAGGCAGCAAGTGCCCTGAGGTGGGAAGAGCTGGGCATGAAGAGAAGGGTGAGGCGAGGAGATAAGGCAGCAGTCTGGAGCGTGGAGAGTGAGGGCAGGTGCCCGGGACAGACCTCAGTCCCAGCCCAGGGACAGGCCGAGCTGCTGCCTGTTGTGCAAGTCAGTGGCATTCTCTCTGGAGACAGCAGGAGGTGGCTCCCTCCACTCAACAGCAGCTCCTTGCAGAACAGAAAACTGTAGGACTCACAAGCATCGTCTTACCTGCTCAGTCTGTGCAGGCTGCTGGAGCAGGTGACCTGGCACTTAGAGTCCTTTATGCACAACACAGCGTATTGTTCACAGCCCTGAGGACTGGAGTTCAAGTTCAAGGCACCAGATTTCGGGTCTGCTGAAGTGCAGTCCTCATAGTGCAGTCTTCTGTCCACCCGTGGCAGATAGCGAACAAGTGCCCTGGGCCTTCTCGAGAGCAAGCTCCTTGGGAGGGAACCAGCTCCTCAGGCCAATGGGAAGTGACTAGCACCTCCTAAGAGAGCTCCTCTTGGTCTTGTCCTCCAAAGCCCGCACCTCCAAATCCCATCACACAGGAACTGGGTTTCAACATGCAGATGTGGGGAACGAACACTGGGGCCCCAGCACAGGCTCACTTAGCAGAGCAGGACCTTCTACTGCAGGTCCCAGGAGGAGGTTCCAAAGAAACCGTTCCAGCCCCAAGTTGCAATGAGCCAGGAGGAGACTCAGCACTGAAATCTGTGACCAGGCCATTCCTGATGGCACACCTGCAGACGCTCTGTAATTGCACATCGGTGTCTCCTAAGGCTGCTCGGTGGCTACATCCACACAGAGGGACACCAGGAGCTTCTCCAGCCATCCACACCGTCCACCCTCCTCAAGACACTGCTTCAGCCTCAGTTTGCTCTCAACATGAGCACCCTGGAATGGCTGCCCTGAGTCCCCTCCTTCCCCAGGGACATGAGGCTGGGACGTCTGAACAGCACACATTCTTGGAGTGGATGGACGAGCGCTTCCCAAGCACCTACTCTGCACCAGGCACTCTCTAGACATCCAGACAACAAGCATGAAGACATGGGCCCAGGGAAGCCTCTGTCACAACTCTCTGAAGCTGGATGCCTCATTCAGAGAACAGAATTATTCAGCTCCGAGTGGGAGAGGTAGGTCTAAGAGCACGTCCTGCCTCTGCTGGGCTCTGGTGAGGGCTCTGCAGCAGATAACATAATAGCAGGAAACAATCAGGGAGATGCCACAGGACAAGACAGGAAGCAAGAGAAGGAGCCGAAAGGCCAAACTGGCTTCAAAACCTGCACTCCAGCGAGAACTCGCTCTCTCTTGGGACTATCACTAAGCCCTTCTGAAGGTGGCACCCCAAGACCTCACCACCTCCTGCTGGGCCCCAGCTCTTAGAGGGTCCACCTCCTCCCACACCACCACACAGGACCCAGGATGATCACAGGGATCCTCAGACTGAGGAAAAGGGCTCAGTGAGCAAAGGAGGTGTGATAAGGAGGAGGGGAGGGGAGAAGAAAGGTGCAGTCCCCAAATCAAAATACTCATTCTTATGAAAATGCAAACCATGAGCTAACCAGACCCTTAAGAAGCAAACAAACAAACAAAAAAACCCTCTAATTCTGTATTTTAATTACTTTGAAGGATAAGCTTCCTTTAGCTTATTCATTCCATAATAGTGGATGAGAAAAGTTAATAGTCTTCTAATTATAATAGTTTTCATTACAAAACTGCATTTTGCATTTATTAGTCTGCCCAAGGATCTTCACAGAGTGATGCTTGAATTTCCATCACACAGGGAACAAAGGGCAAGCCAGGAGAAGGGAGCCTGCACGGCACCACCCAATCCTGCCTCTTCTACACAGAAGTAATTAAATTCATTTGTTTTTTGGAAGTTTTAATGAGCCTGTTTTCCAGAAATTGGGCTCTATGAAGCTTCATTCATCAGACAGTGCATTTCATGAAATGAATTAGGCAAGATTTTCCTCTGCGTATCTCACCTTTCCACACCACATTGGAGTCCCCCATAAAAGGGTAAAGTAGGAATTACATTGGAGAATATAAAATGAGGTGAGGGGGCTGCATCCCTTGCTCTGGCATCTCCCCCCCCCACCCCGCACACCCCCAACCTTGGTCCAGAGGGCTTTCCAGGATCTGGTGGGGGGACATTTCTGGCCCCTCACAGCTGGGTTTCCTGCTGAGCTCAGCCAGCAGAGAGCTCCTAGGCACAGGCAGAGAGGGGACAGGTGTGGGGGCTAAAGCACACTTGCTTAAGCAAGAACTCTCAGAAAATTACTAACACAAACTACCTGCACAGAAAATGCTATTCCCAGTAAAAATGGGAATCACAATTTACAAGTTCTAGAAAGCTGAGTAAGGTCATCATATTTCCATGGCCTACCTGATATTCCTGCACAGTACCTTCCTTGGCTGAGGTTGGGGTGTTTCTGTTGCAGTGTTTTTGCAGTACTCGGTGCTCACTAGCTCTTTGTTATAGACCAAATTAAAATATAGCTGTTACTCTGGATGGTTTCCTTGATCCAGTAGGGGAATAACCACTTCCTCCCATTTTGCACACCCCTGCAGATTTGTTTAAGCTCTCACAGTTCATTGATTCCAACAATGAACTGCATTTCCAACCCCAAAAGAGTGGCTTTACTTTCTTTGCACATCCACACCAGGAGAGGAGAGAAGGATTCCTTTTTGGGGAAGGTCTCTCTTGTAGGTGGCACTGATCACGTTCCCAAGGCTAGTGAGTGGCAAGTGAAATGCCAGGGGGTAGCTCTTCTGGGGGTCTAGTTGCTGTTCCCAACTTGTCCCCACGCTGCTTCCTAAGGCCAGGCAGCCTCAGAGCCCCACAGGTGTCACGGGGTCAGGAGTGGAGGAGCCTGACTTTGAGACCCTTCTCCTTCAGCTGCTGCAGTGGATGGGGCGGGGGGCGGGGGGGCATTAGCACTGAATGACCTACTTCAGATGCCAAGAAGAACATTCCCAAGACGAGCTGGTGCTTCCCGTGCCTGGTATTCACCCTGCCACAGCTGCGGGTTCTCCTCATGGGCTTTATGCACTTTGAACCAGCCAGGACATTTCATCCTCTGTCCTTGCTGAAAGCCACAGGCAAACGCAACCTTACTCGGCACCTCTCTGCCAGGTGATTGTTCTGGTAAGGAGGGTGGTGGTGAAAAACACGATTGACAGGGCTCTGCAGAAGGACTTCTGTGCTCCTCTGCCACATCATATCACCCGGACAGTAGCCACAGGGAGCTGGTACACAGGAAAGCTCCAGGAGGACCCTCGCTGGGTGGAGGCACAGTCCATGGTGAGGGCACCTAATCAATAGCTAGGCATGAGGGATAAAAGCCATGTTTGCAAGGATCAAAAATTAGACCAAAACCAGACCCAGGAGAATAAGAGACCCGAGGGGAAACCAGCTCCCTGGAAGAACTGCAGGACATGGTTTGAGAGCCTGGTACATAAATCCCTGAATTCAAGGGCTGGGCATCCCCAAAGGGATCCTTGGGCTCCCACCCGCACGGCTGAGAGTTTGTGCTTCCCTCTGTCTGCAAAGCCCTCCTCAGAGCTCACAGGTCTGCCTGCTTCTGTGCCCAGCTGTCCACCAGTGTCTCTGTCCTGGGAGAGGCTTCCTGTCCCTCAAGCAGCTACCCTACACACATACACACACACACACACACACACACACACACACACCACTGTCCCCACTGCATTTTTATTTGCATTGTATCATTTCACTCAAATCCTCTCACTTACATATTCAGTGTGTGTCTTTTCCATCAAAGTGTAGACTCCTGGTGATTAGGAATTTTGTCCAGACCCATTTCTTGCTGTACTACTAATGTCTCTCCACCAGTCCCTATAAAAAATTTACATTTCAATAAAATGATGAACAAACTTATTTTATAAGTTAATAAGTGGAGACCCAGAGGGGTTAACTAACTTGCCAACAGCCACCCATTCCCTGGTTGCAGAGCTCTGGGACTCTCTCTCACCTAGAACTCTGGGTGTTGGTGAGCTGAGTCCATGAGAGTAATGGCACTTGGGTCTCTTGATCCTCCTAGTAACCCAAAGTCTGATGATTCCAAGACATGAAAAGATGGCAAAGATGACATATTTCCTGTAGCCAAGTCTTTAAACTTGGGGAGAAACTCACATTGAAATCTTAAGCACAAATATGTGACCTCCAAAGGAATATGAGAATTTTTCCTTCTCCTCCTCCTCCTCCTCCTCCTTCTTCTTCTTCTTTTTTTTTTTTTTTTTTTGCTAATGACATCAGCCAATTAGAAAATCCTTCAATCTTAGGACCAACAAATTACCTAGCCTTGCCTGTAAAGATCATCAAGTTCTCCTAAATGAGAAATTATATAGAAACACCACCATCTTTTCTACAAAAAAACTGCTGCAGACTACAACAGAACTGCCAGACCATGTGTCACCTAGCAAAATAAATGGCTGTCCTGTGCCCTCGAGGCTGATGGTTGTTGAGCACTGGGCTCACACGCTTGCTCGCTGGTCTGGAAGTCAATTCTGGAACTCGAGTTCAGGGCAGCTGAGGGCCTCACACAAAGCAATCACAAGCAGGACCGGCACCCTAATGCCCCTTGGGCCACATGGAGCAAATGACGGCTGAGCATGCTGAGCCTGGCCTTAATTACAGAGAACGCAAAGCCACTTCAGCAGCCACTGATCACCTGTGGTAGATGCTGTGGGTACAGGGTGACACCAGCCCCGACCCCGAGATACTTGCAAGCCCTCCTGAGGAGATTTGCTAAGAATCCCAGAATCAGTTGGGGGAAGCGGCAGTGGCAGTGTCACAGGCGGTACCAGGGAGGCCTGAAATAGTCACAAACATCAAATGTCCTATGCCATGGCCCATTCCAGGGAAGCCAGAGCTCCGGTCGCCAAACCAACAGCTAAAGAGGGAGGTGGCCTGGCCCCACAGACACCCAACATGCTGAGCCCAGGCAGAGAAAAGCCCGCAGACCCAGAGAGTCACCTGGGTCACAGCTTCCCGAGGCTCGTGGATGTCCTGCTCTGAGCAGAGCTGAGTCTGGCTGTGAGGGAGTCCAGCTGGGTCCAGGCTGATGTGGCCACCACTGCTTAGGGGACCTTTTAGAAGTGGGCATGAGCAGGGCCTGTCCAGGAAGCAGGAGGAAAGGATGAGGCCCCCACCTCCCTCCCTCCTGGCAAAGAGGAGCCAAGGCAGGTGGCACCTCCGGAGCTTTCTGTTAAACCAGGAGCAAGAGCATCCAGGTCTCTGCCGAGCAGCTGGATATTTCTCTTCTTAATTTTCCCACAAATGCAGTCATGGATTTCCAGAGACGAACAGTGCAGGCCAGCGCGATCATAAATAGAGAAAATGCAGCATGAATGAAAATTGATCTTATAAATCAGAAATATCAAAAGTTCTCAACATGAATGAGGAGAAATCTATAAAGAGCTCCCAGTGTTTATCACATAAAAGGAAGGCACTTGCTTCTGAAATGCACACCGCACATCCATTACCACCCGTTCCTATTGTGCAATAAAGGGATGTAGGACTCACTGTGAATCCCTCTTCAGGCTCCAGGGAGGGTCCGCTAATGGAGGACCATGAATATTGGTCTTTAACAATATCCCGCCACTAATGAGGCGGCTGGAAGTCTCAGACAGCCTGGACCAGTTAGACAGAGACTTCCTTCTTCAGTTCCTCATCTCCATCTCTGAGCTTAACTAGTCATCTCATTAACAAGGGCCCCTGGGTCTTAAGCATGAAGCTTTGTGCACGGCTCCCCTGCAAAAATCACATACATAATTGTATAGAGCTATTATGGATTAAATGTTTCCATCCCCATGAAATTCCTATGTTGAAGCTCTAACCCTTTATGTGACTATAGTGAAAATAGAGCCTTTGAGGAGGTTATAAAGATTAAATGAGGCCATGAAGGTGGGGCCCTAATCCCATAGGACTGGTGCCCTTATTTTAAATAAGAGGCACCAAATATGTCTCTCTCTCTCTCTCTCTCTCTCTCTCTCTCTCTCTCTCTCTCTCAGCATGTACCACAAACAGGTTCTGTGAGGAAACCAGGAGATGATGGCTGTTCAAGTCAAGAGGAAAGACTTGGAATGAAACAGACCTTCATAGCATCTTGAACTTGGACTCCCAACTCCAGAACTGTGGAAATAAATTCACATTGTTCAGGTTAACCCTCTGCGGCATTTTGTTATGGAGTCTGAGCAGGACTAATACAGCTGTCTCACCAGAATTTCATGGGTTGTAAATCTATCAACTTTTTTTTTTTTCCGAGAAAAACACCAAACTACATTGATGATTACCACTCTTAGGAATCTGCACAGAGCTTACTGACAAAGACATCTCTATAGAACTGAATCCACATGATGGACATACCAACACTGATGCCAGATTCCATGGCATGCATGGAAAATGCCCAGCTGTCCCCAAAGCAGCCACCCTCTCCCTGGGTGATGGCCAGTCAGCTTTTGGGATCCTCAGGCCACCTCTTTAAGGAAGGTATTTCTCACCTCCTGTTCAAAATCATATTTCTGTTTTGGAACTTTTAAAATTTCCTGTGTTTTCCTTTGAAGTATGTCACAAATGTACAACTAATTCTGTGCAAGATGCTCTCTTATGCACAGGGGACTACTGTAGAAGACAGGGACTGCATCTTTTCCAGTCTGGTACCCAGAACTCAGCACAGTACCTGGTACAGAATAGATGCTTACGGAAAGATATATATATATATATCTTTCTGTAAGCGTCTATTGTATGTGTGTGTGTATATATATATATACACACACATACATGCATAAACATACACATAAGAAAACACAAATGTATATTCTAAAATAAACTTGATTGAGAGGTTAAAAAAAATCTAAAGGGTGGAATTCTCTAGTTCAGTCTTATTTTAGCCCGAGCATTGCCACCTTTCCCTTCTTGGTAGTGACATGCCTCTTGTCTGGGGAACCTGTCCACCCCAGACCTTTAGTCCTCCACCTGCACCTCCAGGGATTATCAGGTCAGACAAACCATTTGCATATCCCATTTCACTGGCCGTGGTAACTATTAGCATATCCCCTTTCATTGGCTATGGTGATCGTTCACAGAGGGGCACATGACTCAGCCTGGGCCAATGAGACCCAAGCTGAAACTTGGGCTGAACTTACTGGGACTGAGTTCTTTGCAAAGTTGCCCAGCTGCTAGGGAGAAAGTCAGGGCTCTAGGGCCATCTGGTCACCCCCAGAAATGAACAAAGCCAGTGCAAAGCTGTGGGACAGGGAAGCAGGTTCTCAATGGGGTTATTATAGCCCTTAGATTCAGCTGGACCCGAGGTCACATATACTATTGGACTTTTTTTCTTTTATTATTATGTGAGCTGGTTTATTTCCTCTATGGATTGAGCCCTTTGAGATGGAGCTCTGCAGCTTGACAAGTCAGAAGTAAAATACCAGCGAATCCAGGGAATATCAGCCAAGAATATGTTCAGCCAAACCCCTCATGACCAGACGGAGCAAAATGAATTTATCTTTCAGTGGAAAAGAACTTGTCAGAAGAGGTGAAAGCAGGCTGGGCTTGGGGTGGTAAGATTCCTGTGGATAGACGGCAGAGCAGGGTGTACTGGATAACAGGACCACGTGGACAGAGGCTGTGGATGGAGGGGACAGGGAGTAGCCATCCTGGCTGGATGTGGAGACCAGGAGGACAAAGAAGAAAGGCCAGATGAGTATGATCAAGTGCCCAGGGTGTAAGGATTAGGACAAGACCCCAGGAGCAACAGAGAAGAAAGTGCCGGGTCAAAGTACCTTCAGAAGAGGTGGGTTGAGGGCTACCTGCAGCCAGCTCCTCAGCAGGCTTTGCAAACCAACAGCAGCAGATATGGCACCCATTGGCTGGTGGGAAAGGGCTCTCCAGCTCACCATGGCCCACTACTACCCACATAGTGACATGGCCACTTCTGGCCTCCTGTCCTCAGTCTGGCCACAGTGAGCACATGGGTCTGACCCTGACTAAGGGGACATTCCTCCCACAACCAGATAGCAGGCTCCAAATCCATTTCTCGGAATTCCAGGAGGGTCTGTGGTCACTCATAAAAGATCTGGAGCCCCAGGCTTCAGCCATGGAGGGTATGGCCAGCATCACTGGCTGAGGATTCTAGTCTGAGTTTTTGTGTGTGTGTGTTTTTAATTTGTTCTTTTTAGATATATATGACAGTAGAGTGTATTTTGATGTATTATACACACATGGAGTATAACTTCCCATTCCAGGTGGTGGGCACAGGACCTCCATTAACTTGAAGGGGGGCTAAAGTTGGGTCAGCTAGGAGGGCTGAGAAGTGTAGAACCTCGTCCCATACTGGGGAAGACAGGCTGAACTCTGGGCTCAAGTCTTCCTGGAGGAGGCAGGAGATAGACACCGCAGCCTCTGTGGCCCCCTGGCTGCTGGCTTCAGGGTCCTGCTGACCCGGATGCACCTTCAAAGTCTTCTGTAAACATTTTTATTTTGTCACTAAATGGAGCACAGCATCTCTGCTCCAGCTCCACCCACTTCACTCCCAAACAGGATTGCCCAGCTGCTGAGGGTCCCTGACATTTTCAATGTGCCTGACTGTCCACCCCAAGTCCAGGATGGAAGAGAACTGAGTCCTCTGGATACCACTGGGGCCAGCGCCACTAGAACATATCACTGGCACTAGATATGACATCCACTAAAAAGTGTGAGGTGCAGGAGAGGAACCAGGGAGATCCTCAGAGACCACTGATCACTCAGATGGTCTGCCTTCTGCCTCCCTGGACTGCTCTTAGCTACATGTTTTCTTAAAAGAAAAAGAAGCTTCTAGACAACAAGAATGTTTTATCTGTAGAGCATTTTAGCAACCAGGGTTTGGGTTTTTATTTTGATAAGCAGAGTTATGGGAAGAATTTAAGTATCTGATGTTCCAAGGTGATCAAACTCCATTTGAGACAGTTAATCTGATGGTCCCTGGAGCCTCAACTCGGCTAATGCTGCCTGGGCCTCCCTGTGTCCTCTACCCTCCGCCCTCCTCAGCCTTTGCCAGGTGGTGTCTACTTGGGTGACCTGGTCAAGGAGGGTGTGTTCTGGCTTCTCACATGTGCTTGCACAGTTTTGGAGTCTGACAAAGCTGATCAAGTGAGTAAATGTTTCAGAACATTAAAAAAAGTGATCTTGATTTTTAGTTAATTCCCTTCAGTGTAGTTTTGGTATCATCTGAAATATAGTTGGTTAGTTTGAACATTCAGTTAAGTTTTTTTTTTTTATTCCTTCTCAACTTTATTGATTTCTTGTTTTCTTCCTCTAGAAGTCAATACTTATTCAAGAAATTACACAAGAGGTGCCACTACTTCTCATATCCCATCTGTCCCAAATGTCCACGCATTCCTTTCTCGGGTAGCTGACTTCATTGCTATTCAATGTATTTTCCTGTGCTTTGTTTCCTAAAGGATAAGCAGAAACATTTTTTTAAAAAATTCCTCTTCTTTCTTTCACAAGTGTAGATTTTTTATTTGGCAATATCTCCTGGAAACCTGATTGGTAGCTTGTCTTCCTGCCCACTTACAGCAGCATCAGGGTCCATTGTGCAGAGGACAAGAGCTGACACGGCCATGTGCTGTGCCTGGACATCATGGCAGCAACCTCCAGGATGGCTCCGGGGGTCCCTGCCCCTCCCACATCTTACCAGGATCAGTCTGTGTGACCAACGGTAGAAGGCAGAAGTGAGGAGAGTGTGGCATTTCCAAGATTAGTTAATGCAAACCACAGCTTTCATGTTAGGCCTCATCTTTGCCCATTCTACACCTTGAATCTCCTGTTCTGGGAAAGCCAGTTCCCTGGTTCCAAGGACACTTAGCACTAATAGGAAACACAAATCATCTTTCTTCCATTTGTTTGAGTATCTAATGAACAGCAAAAACCTGAGGAACTGAGGCCTGCTAGTGACCATGTGAGTGGTTTGGACATGGACCTCCATCCCTGGCCAAGTGGAGATAGCTCCATCCCCTGGAGACAGTTCAACCACAGGCCCCTAAGAAACCATGACCAGATCCATCAGCCCTGGTACTCCTGGATGTCTGTTCTGCAGGAAGGGTGAGATGGGAAAATATTTTTGTTTTAAGCTGCTACGGGTTGGTATAACTTAGTACCAAAACAAGATGATTATATTTCATTACATAAAATTCTATATTCATTTCACAATGGAGAGGAGTCACTTACTTCAATGGGCATTATAAAGGATGAAAGCACATGGAAATGTTTGAGATAAGCAATTGGATCTATTAGGATGTTTTGTTCTTTGAATAACAAGAGTTTTCAAAGCGATGAAGAAAGGTATTATTATCTTTCACAACAAAACGTCTAAAGATAACTCCTACACCTTCCTTGAATGAAGACACGGAGTGGAACCAGAGGAAGGGATTAATATTTGTTTGTACTTTATGCTATCTAATTTTGCAACAGTGACCTTATACTTTTCCATATGTGTATATTTATATTTAAGATAATTGCACATTCACATGAAGTAGTCAGAAATAGAGAGAGCCCATGCACCATTAGCCAACTTTCCTCCGGTGCCACCATTTTGCAGGACCACAGTACACCATTACAAGCAGGAACTGGACATTGGCACAATCCACTAACATTTCCTGATTTTTCCAGGTTTACTCGCCTGCAGTTCTATGCACTCTTTTCACTGATGTGGACTTGTGTAATCACCATTGGCATGAGGAACAGTCTTTCCCAATCCCCTATCCTGCTCACACCTTAACCCCTAGCGTCCACAGATCATCTTCCCAAAGTATAATTTTGTCGATTGAAGATTGTCATCACAATGTCATAGAGCAGGGAATTGGCTCTGAATACTCAGCATAATGCCCTGGAGAGTCATCCAGTTTGTGTGCACAAATAGTTTGTTGTCATTGACTAGCATTCCATTATATGGAGAGCATTTGGGTTATTTCTGGTTTGGGACTTAAGTGAATAAAGTTGCTGTGAGTTTTCACATTACAGGTTTTTTTGTTCTTTTTGGTATATGTAATTTTTTCATTCCTTGGAATACATGGCCAAGAGTGTCATTACTGGGTCATATCGTGCCCTGTATTCCTTTTAACATCAGACAAGTACAACACAGAAAACCATTCCAAATAGAGGGCACAAGGAAGAGTGAGATGCCATTTCAATAACTGGGAGACTTTAATTCAGAAACAAATCCAGGACATACGTTCACAAGGAGGGAATCGGCTAACTTCTTCTTTAAGAAAAAAGAGGTGAGAGTATTTATAGCAAATAAAAGACATCTCTCAAAACCAGCGAACACCACAAATCGAGGAATATTTCCCCACTGATGAAATGACATCTTCAATACATTTCCACAGGGGAATGCACTTCACGAACCCCGCTCTTCCCAATCTGGCTCAATTTCACAGCACTTGATTGTCTTCTATTTTATTGTCACTGAGGCACCAAAGAAAACAAATGGAATAAATAAACCATTATCAACAGATAATAGATATTTTTTCCTGCAGTTCCAGGGCTGTGTTACACCATGGTGGCATCCGTTCACGCGGAAGATGCCACCGCATCACAGATACAGATGCTTTGAATGCAAGTCCTTAATTATAACTAATCTCCATTTATATCTAAGATAAATCCACTTTCCGGGTGAAGAAAGAGCTACCACGTGAAACGGGGAGGAAAACTACTCCAAGGTGGGTGTTGCCCGACCCCCTGCAGCCATGTCATTTCTTCCCAGAAAAGGCCCTCGACTGCCATTGAAAAGTCAGAGAACAGCATTTCCTCACAAGGGAGACCAATCAACTCCTGTCCCCATCCTCCTGAAGTCCTCAGATAAGCTGGAGTTCTCCAAGGTGGAGCCCTTTCTAGAATGCTATGCTTTAGCAAATGAGCAGACAGCCGAGGGGACCCTTGTGAATGTGTTACTCACAAACCTGAAAATTACAAATGGGCCCTTCTACCCATCACAGTGGACAATGGTGGTCTTCTCCTAAGTGTCCTTCACTGCACACCTGGGTCTCTCATTATCTACAAATAGCAGGAATACTAACTGAAGTCCATGTTCCAACTCAGGAATAATCATAACAGGAGCACCTCAGGTGGCCTCACTCAGAGTAGAGAGCGCCCTGAAAAGTTGCTCAGAGACTCCCTGTTCCCAACCTGAAACTCAGCAAGGAAGGCCCTCTGAGGTTTGAGGTGCTCTTGGGCAGGTAAAAAGAATTGAACCTGTATTTGAACATCCAAATATATCCTGGAATAAGGAGAACCTGGAGAACCACATCTGCCACTGGCTCACACCTGGAGTTAGGCAAGAGTTCAGGGCCAACACCCAAGTTCACAGGGCGGGAAGCCTGCAGGGTCCACCTTCACCTCACCTGGCACCAACTACGAGCTCGGGATTTCCCCCAAACCACCCTCAGACTCAAAGCTTTGCTTAAGAATGCAAACCTCACTGACGCTCTTCTGCTCATTGTGGTAGTTTATTAACAGAGAAGAATACATCTCAACCTCAGCTGAAGGGTGTGTTTAGCACAGAGGATCCCTGGGTGTGGGTCCCTGCTCCTCTCCTGTGGAGTCGGGTCATGGACCCTTGTCCTATCGACATGTGCCAACGTGCACAGAACACGGCCAACCTGGAAGCTCCCCTGAGCCTCCCTGCTCAGATATCTTGGTGAGGCTTTGTTATGCCATCATGATTGATTGGACACAGTCTCCCTGTCCACTGATACCAATGACCCCAATCTTACCTAATCGCATGATCGTTCTTTCTGCATGGCCAGTTCCCACCCTCAGTAGCCATATGGCTAGCAGCAGCCCTAAATAGACACTGCTCTCATAGATTGCCTCCCTGAAGCTGGGACCAAGGATAGGCCTCTCTCTGGGGAGGGTAACAGCTACAGAACTGTTTCTTGTCAACATATTGGGATTGGCCTGTGTCTAAGAATTGCCAACTGGAGAAGGGTCGACACCGATTCTGGCTTGCTCTGTCTGGCTCATTCAGCCCTTGTGGAATCCTAAGTTGTGGATTGTTAGAGTCTGTAAACAAGTCAGGATGGCACCTGGCAAATGTTAGAATCTGTAAACAAGTCTGGATGGTGCCTGGCATTTTGCCAGAGGGAGTGGTTTGTGAAATAACACCAGCGAGCCATTAAGTGTGGAGATTCCTTATTGGTTGACTGCTGTATCTAGTTTATGTTAATTAAGATAAGCTATGTGGAATGTATATATACCCCTCCTGTCCTACAATAAACGGCTTCCACTCCTGCTGTATCAATGTACACAAGTTGCTCGTCACCCCCCTGGTTATTTTGCCTAGCCAGCCAGGCTGCGGCAGTGGATGTTACACAAACACATGCATTTCTACTTCTTCAAACTGCACTCCGTATCCAAGACATGTACATGGTCATCAGATGGGACCCAGGGAAGGACCCTCCAGGGTCTTGGCTCTGATGGGGTGACACTCCTAGGCAGACACTTGTCCCTTGCTCCAGGTGGAGCTTGAGAGCTGGCTCTCCTGAGGCTTGGGGCACTGACAAAGCAGCTGCTTCATTTGCTGTTTCTTTTGCAGCAGGGAAAATTAGATCTCAAAGGGGTTTCTGGAAAAATAAACAAAATACTGAATGAAGTTCTCTTTGAGGCTCTATTTCCATTCTACTAATATTGTGTCTTCAGTTAAAACAAGCAGTTTTGCCCCATGGTTGAGGCAGAAATTAAATAGAAACCAATACCATGTATTTGGATTCAAATATTTTTCAAATCTTTTAAGATGGGTTTGGGCTGAGGGAAGAGAAAACCATTTTAAATCTCATATGTAAATGCGAACCTTCTGCTTTTCTGTGCGGTTTAGTGCATTGATCTTGGGGTTCAGCCATGTTATTATAAGTGACATAATTTATAAGAGGCTAAATAGTATCATGCTATCTAAACATACCCTATTTCTTTAATGTGTTCACTTAAGCTGATTCCATAACTCAACTGTAAACTCACAGGAGCAGAATTGGTTGGGGGGTGCCAGGGCTGGGCTTGTGGAAAATGGGAAGATGTTGGCAATGAATCCAAAGTATCACTTAGAAGGATGGAATGAAGAATATTTGAGGTTATAGGTTAGCCCTGATTAACTTAATTAAACTTGATTACCTGTCAGATCACTATGTAGCCATATCATATCACAGTGTTCCCAAGAAATGTGTACACTGATAATTAGTCAATGTCCAATAAAATTTTAGGAAAACAATATTTACCAAGGCTGATTTGCTTTTTATTTATTAATTCATTTAACATCCATGGCAAATCTGCAGCCAAATCTTAAATCAGAGCTTCTGTTTTCTGACTAAATTCACACAACGGACCAGCAAGAGCCACCCCTGAAGACAGCGGTAGACTTCTAGTCCCAAGTAACCTACCTCCAAGACAGCCCCCTCATCCCTGGACAGGGTGAGTCCCTCCAAGTCACAGGGGGCTGCTTGCGCCCCAGCCCCATGTCGGGTGGCTCAGTGCATGTGGACCCAGCACACCCTGGAATGGGGGGAGCCCGCCCACAGGTGCAACCCACCAGAGTGCTTTCACAAAAGCGACACTCACCTTAGTGACATTTGGAAAGGAGCTATTGAAATCTAAGCCTGTGTTGGTTCATTGTGTTTTCCGTCCTATACGTTTGCTGTGTGTTTATCACAGTGGTAGATTTCTAATGACTGTTTGCAACCATGTCTTCAACAAAAGGCACTTTGGTTTGCATATCAGGAATATAATTATCTGGGACAAAGGAGTGGAATTTCGTGTTGAGCTGCCTCGCTCCCTTCTCCCTGACTCATGTTTGGTGCAGAGGTGTCTGTAATAATATTGACTCTGTAGGTACTTATGCTTCACTTACTCTGCCAGACACTCACTCTGCTTGAGCACTTGCTAGGTAGGATCCCCACCAAAGCCCTATCACAAACCTGTGACCTGTGACGGTGAGAGATTTTAAAAACAGGGCCTTCACAGAGGCAAGAAAGTGACATATCTTGAGATCTGAGATTATCCAGGTGGGCCCTAAGTCCAAAATGTGCCCCCATAATTAGAGGAGAAGGCCACAAGGAACAGCCAGGGCAAGGTGGAGGTGGGGGTTGGGGTGACTCCTTTGACAGCCATGGGAAGCCCAGGAGAGAGCCCCCCCTAGAGGTTGCAGAGGGAGCAGCACTTTTGCCTTCACAACTCACACTTATGGTCTGTGTGAGGGAATAAGTCCAGTTTGTTTCAAGGCACTGAGTGTCTAGTAATTTGTGTGGACATTACTGCTTGCAGTCCAGCTGTGCTAGAGCATAGGACAGGCCACCGAGTGACTAAAGAGGACACTGGAGAAGAATGAGCAGTGAAATGCACTTATGGGGACGGCCGTGGAACTGGGTGGCTCATGCTCTTCCTCAAGCTGCCTCTGGTCCTTCAGCAGAGAGCAGCACCTGTGTCCCTCCTGTGCTTCATCCAGTGGCGGCAGGTGGCAGAGCACTTATCGCCCCCCAGTGCTGTGCTCTGCGCCTGTCACTGCAGAGAGAGAAGGTTCATAGGCTCCAGAAGCAGAGGCATTGCCAGTGGGTGGCTTTGGCCCTCTGTGCAGCCAGCATCCCGAAGACCTTGGTGTGTGGGGGAGAAGCAGCTTTCTGCAGGGAACACCAGCAAACTTGCCCTGATTCTCAGCACCTGAGAGGGAGCACCAGTGTCCTTGGAGATCACATTTATCTGGATGTTTCTCCTTCTCAGGATTGCTTTCATTGATCCCTAACCCAATTAGCTTCTAGGAATGGAGAGGGACCCTTCAGGGATATAGTGTCTTACTGGCCTCCTTTTCTCCACTGTCAACACAGGCCACGTGCTATAGTCAGGATCCTGAATATTCCCCCAAGTCCCTTGAACTGGGGCCTGGTCTCCAGCCCATGGCGCTATGAGAAGGGGTGGAGGCTTGAGGGGGTGAGGCCCAAGGGAGGTCCTAGGTCATCAGGGTGTGTCCTGGTAGAGGCTTGTGGGACCCTGGTCTCTTTCTTCCTTTGCTTCCTAGCTGCCATGAGTTGAGCAGCTTCCTCTGCCATGTGCTCCCATCCTGATATGCTCCCTGTTCACAGGCCCAAGCAGCAGGGACAAATGACCCCTTGAAACCTCTGAAATTGTGAACCAAAAGAAACCTTTTCTCTTCGTAATTTGATTATCTCACTGCTTTTGTCACAGTTGGGGAAAGCTGACCCTAACACAGCCATAAGAAACTAATACAGTCCTTGGATGCTTTCATACGTGTCCTGAGAAGGGGCGAGGGGTATACACAGGAGAGAAGAAGGCAAGGCAACCACAGAGGCACACTGCAGGGATGCAGCCCTAAGTCAGGCTATGACACACACTAGGATCAGAGGAGGCCAAGAATAGATTTTCCTGTGGAGGCTTCAGAGCACTGGTGGTCCTGCATTCCACTGAGTGAAACTGATGTTACTCTGCCAGCGGCAGGACTGAAAGGATTGTTTTCTCCTGTTTAAAGGCCACGGAGTTTGTGTTCCGTTTGTGGTCAGACCAAGATTGGTACAATATTTTCCCTACTTTAAATGTGAAAAAATAGAGGTCTAAAAAGTTTAAAAATAGCTTGTTCAAGGACAATTTGATAATAAGTAGTGGTGACGAATATCTCTCTTACAAAAACAGCACACACACTCCACACCACACCACTCACACCACACACACACGCACAGACACACACACACACACACTCCGCACACACACACACACACACACTCCACACCATACACATCATATACACACACCATACACACCATACACACACACACACACACACACAACTGCATTCTTTGTGGTAAATGTCAATTAAGGTCCAACGTTATTTTCAGGGACATAGCAGCTGTGGAAGGGCCTGTGGTGAGCGGGAGAGCCCAGGCCTCGTCCCCAGGGCATGGCCATCAGCAGCTCTAGACGTCTTGGCCGTGGTCAAACACCAGAATTTCCTAAAATGTGTATTTTTTTATTTTTTCAAATCTGGTTTTGAACATCGTTGGAACAAATGAAAACAACACCACTCACACTTCAGGGGAACGAAGCCGGTTTATGGAGTGCAATCCCCCACCCCACCCTGCCAGACAGAGGTTCCAAATCTGCCAATGTTATTTTCTGGTTTTCTCAGGTGGCCAAAACCAAGTTCTATAGACTGGGGAAGAGGGGATCAGAAAGAAGAAATTTATTGTCTCACAACTTTGGAGGCCAAAAGTGCAAGATCAGTGAGTCTGATTGCATCTGAGACCTCTCTCCTGGGCTTGCAGATGGCTGCCTTCTCCCATGTCCTCATGTGGCCAACCTTGTGTGTGTGTGTGTCCTAGAATCTTCTTATAAGGACATCTGCCATGTTGGATCAGGCCCACTGTAAGGACCCTATTTTAACTTTCTTACCTATTTGGATACCTATTCTCCATATATATTCTTACCTCAGGCACTCGCGGTTAGGACTTCGACTTATGAACTTGGGAGGACCTGTTCCAGCCCTTAACATTTAACCAGTGATATTTCATATATATAAATAGCTCAGGGGACATGGCGTGCTCTTGAAAGCAATGACTTTTCTCTGCCTTGCCCTTTTTATTTCCTCTATTAACTAGAAAATAACAATTTGCCATAATGAGTCACTCACAGTCAAAGTACACCAAATCCATCACCACTGCTTCTATTTTTTGCAAATGATTAAATATCACTTTCTTTCCATTTATAGTATAATCTAAGTGACAGCCGATCCATCAGTTGATCTGCTGATGTTTAACTACAGCATTTTGCATTCATTATTCCTGCTTAGATCATTCTTTAAAAAAGAGGAATAACTTGATTCTGCCTCTTGACAGCAGGGAAATTAAATGGTAAGCCATAAAGAGGAGTGTTTCTCTGAAAAACAAAACACCAACTGCAGAGCTTTCAAATCAAGCCAGAACTGTGTCACCCCTAACTAAGATATACAAGGACATGTTACTGGAAAGTTGAGAAGTCTTCTAACTTCAAATGCAACTTGTAAAATGGCATCACCACTCTGGGAAGCAATTTGGCAACATGGAAAGTCAAAGATACAAATACCAAAGGATGCAGGGATTCTACGATTCTGTGTGGACTCCAAAGGTCTAGCACCACTTTTTCACCTGCACTCTATGACACTGTTCAGATTCTTTTTGGATTCATGTGGGATGGGCAAATTATAGCATTGTCTTAGGTGAGGAGGATGGATACACCCACAGTCTGGATGTCCAGGTGTTCTGTGCATTCCACTGAACATCTCCTGGGTCCATTGCATCAACAGGATAGAATGGTAGACAATGACTAGGATACTGGGGGCCTTGGAAGACCCCCTGGGATCCAGAGGGTATGAAGACTCAGGGACGCCCTTTGCAGAATTGATTGGTATCCATTGCTCACAGGTGTGCAGAGCATCCTTTCTGGGTTGGACAACACATTGCTGCGTCTGTTCCAAGGAGGGAACACAACATCTACTGGGCTTCTTTATGCTTCAGAGAAAACAGACTGTGCACTCAGGGATATTACTCTAGCACACAGGACCATGTGACATGCCTAGCTGCTGGCTATGAGCAGGGCAATGACAGAAAAGGGCTCCACAGTCATGTAGCACTTGGTGCAATCTACTCCGGTGGTTGAGCTAAACACCTCTGTGGACCGTAGTGTAAGGGATGTCAGTGGGAACGAAGATGCCACAGGAAACTTATGAAAATCCTCATGGGAGAATCGCAAGACAAGCACTGGGCTTCTGAGGTCCAAGAAATGTATTACACTTTTTAAAGAAGCAGCTCTTGTTAGGCCCTGGTATAAGGAGCAATATACCCCCAGAAACAAGGGGCCATGTTTATGGACATTCCCATGATGGGCACATTTGGTCAGAACTGCGGAATGTACACAGCAGAAGGGCCCAGCAATACTCCTTTATCTATAAGAAGAAAAAGACTTATCTGGGCCTGATCTTAGCAGGACAGAGGATCTGAATAAGTGGCAGGAGCAGAAGCCCTTGACCCTCATGGGACCCAATGGCTTTGTATCAGCCCCCCTCCCCAGCTTCTTCACATGACCCTCTCAGGGTGTATAGTGGGTGTCCCATGGAACTGCAAGGGGCAGCTATCACCAGGGCACTGTGGGTCCCTTGTGTCCATAGGCCAGCAGAACTTCAAAGAAGGTACTTGACCTTCATGCACAAGAACAGGCAAGGCTGCTTCTACCAGTGAGAGGATGGAGAAGTATGTGTGGGGTCCAGGTGAGACATCTCTTTTAGTGCCTTGTTGCATTTTAACAGAACGGTGCCACTGTAACTCAGACCTGACCATGCTCAGACCCTTCAGGAATGCAGGCTCACCTCTTGCCACAAGGCATGCTACTGAGATGGCACTGAAGGTGAGGGACAGTTGGAATGCAGAGTGGAAGAGGAAGCCCTGAGATCCATAAGAACATGGGATGCCCTTGGTTCACTAGTCTCAGAAGAACAGACTCATGAGAGCCACAGAGGGGTTACTTCCTGAGCAGGTATGCCCGGCAGATCAGGGTGGCCTGGAAGCACTGGGCTCTGATTGGCTGCTTGGCCACTGTCTTCTCCGTTCCACTCCATACGTTTACAGAAACCATACTTCCTGAACCTGCTCCCAGACTATGCCAAGCAAGGCCCTGTGCTAAGGCAGGCCTTCCCACTAGCTAGGAGTCACTGAGCAGGGACTGTGGCTTGACCACTCTGCCATATAGTCCTCTGCCCTGTCTCCTGCCCTTTTCTAGGTATCAGTCCTGCACTCCTTCCTGAAGACTCTCTCCATTCTCTCTGGTACCCCTGCTATCCCTTTTATCCTCCACTGGTATTTCTCCCCCTAAATCTTTTATAGTTCTAAGGCATTCTCTCTTGGTTGTTACTTCTGGGGAAAATCTGTACTAACACATCTTCTTAGCACTTGCGAGGCTCACTCTGACATTTAAGTGAAGTAATAAAACCCATGTAGAGTTTATACTCAATTCATCAGGAACTATACAGAGGGGAGTGGATTTATATGCATGGTGGTCAGAAAGAGTAGTACTCCCCAACATTTAAAAAGCAGTTATTCTGTGCTAGCATTAAGCACTCTGCATAACCATTTCATTTAATGCTCATATTCTGCCTTAGGAAGTAGTGATCATACAGCATCCTCCATCTGAAAGCCGTACTAGGTCAGGCATGGTTTAGACAACTTTCTCAATGTCACACAGCTAAGAAAATTAGAGGTAAGAACAAACTCTTCTTGCTATCATCTTACAGATTACTATTAAAAAGTAAATCTCATTTCATCCCCAACCAAATAGTTGGCACTTGACCTTTTAATAATAACTGTGAGTATGTTATTTGGCTTTGCCTGGCTTCTCATTTTTTTCAGCAATTATTTCATTTATTTTCTGAGCCAAAGTGTTCTGACCTCTCTGATGACTATCCATGTCCTGTGACCTATCATACATGGCTCTTGATGGCATCTCAACACACGGACCAACCCTGGTGCTTTTTACTGTATAAATAGTGCATGTACCCGATGGATGTTACTTTCATTCACGTCATGGCAAAGATACAATGGCTACACTTTTTCTTCTTGGAGGCTGAGCACACAGCAGTTGGCAACACAATCAGATCTTCATTCAATTATGTCTCCCCTGACATTCACATTCTTGTGATGCTGCCTGTCCCCAAGGATGGCCCTGGAGCTCCTCCAGTGTGGCATCTGGAAAACAAGGTCCTCAGGGGACTGGTGTCAGTCCACTCACCCTTCACTCACTGCGGTCACCTTGACAGCCTGGGTCATGTCCTTGCTTTGCTCTTTGTTGGCTCTGGACCAGGGCCAGCACTGCTGGCTTGGGAAGGGGCTGCAGCTACGTTCTGACCATTCTCTGCAGGTTTCTGGTTGCCCAGAAACCTCTTTTTAAACCTCTCAGGAGTTTTAATCCTCTGAGGAGGTCCAGACTCCCCCAGGGTCCATGTGGCCTGAGCATCATTAACTTCAGGTGGCAGCTGGGCGGATCAGGGGGAAAAAGGCATTGGGGTAGGGTGGGGAGAGCAGTCCAGTGTCCCTTGCCTGATTCCGCATTGAAATAACAACAGTGGCAGGGATGTCAGAAGAGGACTCATGTTTGCTTTCCTCACTTGACAATGCAAGCTTACTAGGAAACCAGACAGCACAGAAAGAGCATCCATTGAAGACCTTCTACATGCCTGTGTCCCCGTCCCCTTCCCTGACATATCAGTCAACAGGTCTCATATGGAATATATATCTTACTTTTTTCCTGTTTAAATGTAACTACAGCTGGGCACTGTGGAGCATGCCTGTAATACCAGAGGCTTGGGAGGCTGAGGCAGGAGGAGTGCAAGTTCAAAGCCAGCTTCATCAAAGGTGAGGCTCTAAATAATTCAGTGAGACCCTTTCTCTAAATAAATTACAAAATAGGGTTGGGGATGTGTGTGGCTCACTGGCCGAGTGCCCCTGAGTTCAATCCCAGGACCAAGGGGGATAGGGGTGGGGAGCAGTTCTGACCTGGCATGGACGTATGCTTGCCAGGTGGCTGAAGCAGGAGTGGTCACTTGAGCCCAGGTGTTTATAGTCAG
>NW_026005615.1:475172-485537 GCF_001458135.2 Marmota marmota marmota | reverse complement strand
AAGAGACAGCTGGGCCGCTGTGAAGAAGGTGGTCAGCCAGGAGAAGGGCGGATTCCAGAGACAGCAGGAAAAGAGGCGGGAGGGGGTTGTTGGCACCCCCAGAGCTGATGGAGATGGAGCTGGTGGGGATCAGGCGGGATCCAGCAGGAGCTGGCGGCAGAGGGAAGAGGGCTGGAGCCCCGCACAGGTGGGCTGGAGCGGGGCGGGCCCCGCAGGTGCCACCGGGGCGCTCCGGGAAAGTTGTGCAAATCCTGCAGTGACTTGCGGCTCAGCCCAAGGCGCCGCTGGAAGACCAGCGCGGGCACAGCGCAGACTCAGGGGGGCTGTCGAGCGGGTCCGGGGCAGCTCTCCCAGAGCCAGCGGGAGGTGTTCCAGTGCAGAGTCCCAGCTCCGCTGTGCGCTGCCTGGCTAAGGGAACACAGGAGCAGCTGGGTTACACGGGCCAGGCGTTTGGGAAGCTCTCCAGGGACTCCCAGCGGATGGGGCTGGAAGGGACCTGCTATGGATTTGTCTGGGCTGCGGAGAGGGCGCTGGTGGCACCTGAGCGCCTCACCTCCTTTTACTTGGACAGTGGCTCCTGTGAGGAGCCCTGCGGTGCGTGGGTCAAGCTGGACCAAGGTCTCCAGAGAGTCGCTGGAGCTCATGAAAAGTTGTGGCTATGAAAAGTTCAATGGATGGTATCCCGGGGATGGGGATCCACTGGTCACACTTGCTACCCTCCAATCAGCAAAATTGTGATACTAGGAATGAGAAGAGCCTGGCTCCTGGCTCATCTTCCCTTCAGCCCTAAGTGCTCCAGCTCAGTCACCCTGCTGTGTGGAAGATCAAGTCAATCTTTGCACTCCATCCCTACAACCATGCTCCATTTGTGGACTGAGGATGCAGGACCAAGGAGCTCAGTGTAGTCCTAAACGCCACCCAGCAACGTGCATTCTTAGTACAGCTGCCTTGACTGCACTCTGGGGCTTCCCCCCGGGGCAGCTGAGCTGGATTCCAGATGGGCTTTAGGTTGCAGGTGGAGATTGCAGGGCTCAGTGGTGCTGTTGTCTGCCGAGGCAGGTGCCACTCTGGTTAACAGTACCATCTTTCCCAGGCCCTGGTCCTGCAGGCCTTTCATGTCATCCGTGGGAATGTACAGGTTCTTGGTGTGTAGAGACTTCTGAGGGCAAACCTAGTACAGTGACTGGAGCTTTCTCTGGGAGTAGTATTACTGGCACAGGATCAGGCTGTCTTTATTAAATACAGGTGCACCTAGGGTGGTTCCCTGGGCTCAGGGGCCACAGGGCCACAGGAGGAGTACAGAAGCATGGCTTCAACCTTTGAGACTGAGAGCTGCAGGCCTAGGGTGCCATTTCCTGCCTTATCTCTCCTTTCAGGGCTTCTGGGTGGAGAGCCACTTCATCCCTCCTTCCTGACTAAAATAGTTGAAGCCTGGCTATAAGCTGGCAGGGAAGGAAATTGCCAAGTGAAATTGAAAAGTTGCTTCTGCTTTCTAAAAGCATTAGACACAGCTTGGAATCTCCTGGGAACCTACTATCCTTGAGATTGAAGGTTTTCAGACAGAAGAGGGAGACCCAGCTTTTCACAAACATGCTCTCTGCTACTTAAAAGCAGGGCCTCATTTCCCTCTAGAACTTTAAATTTGCATAAGTGAGACATTTTTCTTCTTTTATGGTAATTTGAAAAAGCAAAACTGATGTCCAGAAGCAGACAGAATGAACCAGATGAGGGAATTGTAGATGGAAAAATTTTTAGAAGGATGGTCCTGAAGGCTGACTTGGAGCAGAGACATAAGGAAGGGAGAGAAGAACTTAGGCAGGCAGGAGAAGACAAGTTAAACTATGACCAGCTTGGCATGGTGGAGGATGGTTAGTTGGTCAGGTGGCAGAAAGAAGGAGATAGAGAGTTGCAGAGATGGGATGAGGCTCAGAGACCCATGTGGACCCTGATGGATCATTTGTGGCTGCTCCCAATAGCCATCCTTCCCTTTCTTCCTCAGGAATAGAGATAGATTTTTCAGCTCTGCTAAATAATGACCATATTTTCTTGCTTTTGTTTTCCTTAGGTTAGGTGTGCCTTGTGAGTAACTTATGATATATAAAAAATATGAGTGCTTAAAATTTTCCTTGATGTGTTCCTAATAGCAGTGGTAGGGATTCTTATTTCATAGTAGCTGGTATGTGGGTATAATGGCTCCAACTCCAGTGTTTGTCTTAGACCATGAGCTGACTTAGGAATGGATTTTTTGCACAGTACAGTAACAGGAAGATCTGGAGTTCTAACACTAGATGTGGTATTAGTTTGGAAATACTAATCTACCACAAACTTGTGTTCTTTAAAGCTATAACTTGGGGCTTTCCTGTAATTCACTGCTGAGCATAGTCTTTGATATACCAAGATAAAAACAATTTTTGTTCTAACCTAGAGGAAATGTTGGAGATTTTTAAGCCTGGAAGTAACATGACTAGATACACAGATTTTAGGGGTTCACTTTAGCTGCCATGAGAGGTCAGGCATGAAGGGCTGTGGAGTGGGTACACAGCAGCTACTTCCTGCTCTCTAGGCAGAAGATAATAGTTGGATTAGACTGTGGTGGAAGTGCTTTGTATGATGAGTGGTGATATTTGGGATGTATTTATGTGTTTTATATATTTGGATTATCAAATTCATGGAATTTTTTAAAAAAGTCAAATTTATGGAGATATAATTTTTATGCAGTATATTATATATTATATCCATTTAAATGTGTGGTTTCATGCATTTAGACAAATATATACATCTATACTGCAAATCCACCATCAAAATTAAGATTTTGAACATGACTTACATCTCCCAAATCCCCTCATTTTCTCTTTCAGTCAGCACATACACAAACCCTTGTCTCAGGCATATGCTCACTTGTTTTCTGTCCATCCAAATTAGATATTTTCCTGTAGTATCACGTAAGCAGAAGCATACAACACCTGTGCCTAGATTCTTTTACTCCGCAAATGTTTGGGACTTATCTGTGTCATTATGTGAATCAGAAGCTCAGCCCTTTTATAAAGCTGTGCTGAATTTTGTTATTGGGAGTACATTTGCCACCATTTGTTTATCCTGTCACATACTGACACTCATTTGGCTAGTTTCCAGGTTTTGGTTATTATGAGCAAAGCTGCTAAAAAATATTCATGTGCCAAGTTTTGCATTTTTCATCTCTTCTTGGTAAGCCCCCAGCACTGCTATTGGACCACCTGATAACTAGTGAGCTAAGCTGATAGGAAGTTGCCAAAGTGTCTTCATGTGATTGTGCCATTTTACCTTCCATACAAGGATGCATGGGAGTTCCCAGGTGCTGGCCCTCTTTGCCTGCTCTGTGTTATCAGTCTTTTAAATTCTATTCTTCACTCACAGAACCCTGGTTGTGTTCCTCTGCTATTGTAAAGCACCTAGAGACAAAAGCAAAACCTCCCCAGCAGCCCCTGCGGACACGTGACTGGCGGGTCCAATGAGGTGTGCACGGAAGTTAGTGAGTGGGACTTCCGGAAACTCTTCCCCAGAGGCCGCTTCCGCTGGCCAAGATGGCGCCCTGAGAGTGCGGGAGGGCTGCCCTTCCCAGGCCCAGGGTCAGCCCGGCGTGCACACAGCCAGGCCGCACCTGCTCCATGGCCTCCTTGGCTTCTCGCCTGATGCTAGAGATGTCTCAGCAGGTCTTCATTCTTCGCTTCCTCCTCTGGGGTCCAGGAGTGAAAGGCCTTTGGTGCCCAAGCCAGCCTGGCCCAAACCAGAACTTCGCTCAGGTTTGTGTGGGTCCCGGGGTCTCAGACACAGGGGTGCCAGGCCTGAATGGGGCACGCATTCACCCTCCTCTCGCAGTTTTCCCGCAGCGGGAAGAGGGCTGGGGGTTTGAAGGGAGAGGAGGCCCTGGGCCCTGGCTACCCTTTCTGTGACCCTACAGAAAGGGCCCTTTATGGACACCACGGTTGACATTTAGGCAGCACCTCAAACTCATTTGTAACTTGGTAACTTTTCTCGGGGTTAATTATCTGTGGCTCTTTTAGAGTCATTTATGGCAGTTCCTAGAGGACTACGACATTTCAAAGCCAATGGGCATCAGAATTTATATTGCTCGTTTGTAAACTGTTTGTTGAATTAAATCAATTTTCAGGGGTCCCATTAATTATTGTCGTCTTTTTTATTTTTTTCCTTTACATCCACTGTAGTGTTTGAACACCAGGAGGTTACTATCAACATAAACACTTTCTCCCAAGACCTTATCAGACTGGGAGCTGCCATATAATAATTGCAGAAACCTTCTGTCTTCAAAAGGAAATTATTAGGAATCAAGTTAGTCTTTACTTGAAAAGCCAAGAGTTTCCCAATATGACATGCTACTTATAGGCCTTTATCATGTAAAAAATTGTGTCTTGAGACCTATGATAATCTCAAAATATTTAGGATGAACCTTTAAGTTACTTCCAAATGGAAACCAAAAGCCTACATCAGGAGTGAAAAACTCCACTTGAGCTGACCTTAATTGCAGTTTCTATTTTATATTAAGGTAGAAATAGATTTCCACAGCATGAAGGGAAAATCACCATACTGCCCTTTTAATGAGTGGCAAACTCCTCCTTAATCCTCAAGGTTTAATGCAAGTGTGATTTCATATATGAAGTGTTCCTTAAAATTTCTCTAGGGCATTAATTGGTCCAGCTCACTGCCTTCATAACACTTTGGAATTTATTCATTATAACACTTAATTGTACAGCATTTTCATCATGTTTAAGAACTGTTTCTAAGGAAATTCTTGGTCCTGTCTGCAGGGACTTCTGATCCTACCTTTCTGTAGAGGTTGAAGAGGTTGTTTCTTAAGTTGAGAATCTTACCTATCTTCTCTAGTTTCCTAATTGAGATATGTTGGTAGTTAAACTACAGACCTGGAATACATATACGCACCATTGAGAGGTTATGCCATTGATGATTTGTAAACCCTATTTATAATTTCAATTGAATACAAATCTAGATGGGCATGGCTTTCCTCTGAATATTCAGGAATCCTGTCTGTGAATTGAAGGACTAACTCTTTCTTTGAGATAGTCTTCAAGCTGAGTAGTAACAAAGACTAAGATTTCTTCAAAATCCTGTTTCTTTCCCACTTATTTCTTACACTTTATACGTCTTGCTCACTGTTTCAGAGTTACAAAGACATCAGTTGCTTCCTTGAAAATCAGACTTATTTTCATCTCACCTCTTTCTTCTTTGTTATATCAGGCTAAAAGTCTGTCAATTCAGATGTTCCTGGCTGACCTCTCCTCATTTGTCACATCTCAACTTGTGTCCCGGGCAGTCTTCTCTGACCATTCTACGATATTCCTACCCCAGGTTCTTCCTGCCCCATTATCCAGTGCAAGGAGCACCATGTCAATCTGAAATAATCTTAGTTTTATTTTCGTAAATTTATGTATGTATCTACGCCCTGAGTTCCTCTACTAGACCATCAGTATCATGAGCTCAAAGAAGGCAGAAAACTCACTTCTGGATCTCAGCACCCAGGACAGTTCCCTGGGTGCTCTTTCAACACTTCACCTTCAGACTCTAGATCCAGCAGTTGATTCATGGGTTATGGGTATACCCTGGTGCCCTATAATGGGAAATGATAAGATGGCAATTTATTTATGTGGTGGAGATACTCCAGATGGTGACCACTAATGATCCCTGTGATCCGTTGCTCATGCCTTTCAATATTCCCCTGCCCATGAGTGGGAGAGTATCTGGAAATTGCTCAAGTGGAATATGGCAAGATGATGGGATATCACTTTTATTATATGTGATAATCAAAACATGGATCAACCAAGATATTCTTCAATAAGTGAATAAAATAACATGATACCACTCTAAAATGGAATGTTATTCTGCAGTGAAATGAAATGAGCTATCGAGCAATGGCAAGGTGAGGAATTTAAGTGCAGATTACGGGAAGCCAGACTGTAAAGACTTTATATTATGTGGTTCCAAATTGTAAAACCCTAGAGGCAGTAAAGTAACCACCAATTGCCAAGAGTTTGTGATGGATAAGGATGAGAAGGTGAAGTACAGGAAAATTTTAGGACAATAAAACTATTGCATGCTGCACTCCAATTATGGACATATAACTATTTGTTAAATACAATTGATCTTTACAGCAAATTTAAAGGAATGTAATTTGGGAGGCAAGGTATCTCAGAAAGAAATACATGCTGTGTTAAGATTTCTAGCTTATTACAAATATGCAAAACGGCCTTACAGAAAGGAGGCAAAGACGTTGACCTAAATATCTTTGTAAATGAAGTCTTTAAGATTAAAGGCAAAAGGAACTTATCATAACCAATGAAGTAGACAAAGTTTCCCAGAGGAACATATTTAAATTTCTGATATACATACATACTGGAAGTGAACAATTGAGAAAATGGGCAGTGGAGGCTGGAAGTTAAATCTCTCACAGGGTGAGAATTTATAGACAGGTAAGAAAGAATAAGAGGCTAGAATAATATATATGGCAGTGGGTTAGAGTGGAAGTCACCATGGAAAACTCACATTTCACTTAACAGATACAGAGCCTTAGTAAGAGAAATATCTACAGACATGTGTATGTGCATGCATTAGTATACAAACATGTGTTTCCTTGTCAGCTGAGTTGGACAACCAAGATGATCTACAAGAAATATGCAGCCCATTAGCACACCTCACACTCAGTTTTATTTTTATCACTGTTCTCCAATAAAAGGAATCAGAGGTCCTTGGGAAAATGACTAGTTCTAGGACTGGGGCAGAAAACAAAAGATGAGTCCAGAGTTTCTTGTAGCACTAGCATTAAAACAATACCTACACACACACACACACACACACAAACACACAAAACTCCATTGTTGGGCATATATTTAAGGGTTACAGGACCCAGCCAAAGTGATTACCAGTTGCTAAAGCTGGAACAATTTTGGAGACAAGTTAAATAAATTAGTATACACCAGAGCACTAAATCTCTACAAGTACATTCTGACATACATACATAATTTATTAAATGATAGAGAATGGACAATTATTTCATGTAAAAAATCCCAACAGAATTACATAACTTCTCACTCTAAAGTAGGGGAGCCTTTAAATGGGGGTTGTGTATAGTGGGCTTTCTTCTCATGAGTCAGCATGGAAAGGTGGAGTAAAGAGTAACTTTGCAGAGGAGGACAAGTGCTACTTCAGCCAAGTGACCAAGGCCAGCACATCAGTCCTAAAACCTGTGGGAACAATGAAGATGATGTAATGGCCATTGCATCTTACCTCTCTGACGAAACCTGTGACCCATGTTTAATCATTAGAGAATATCAGAAAAATTCCAGTCTCTATCCTACAAAATCCCAGAATTGTGTTCTTTACAATTATCAAGGTCCTGGACAAGAAAAGCCCAAGATGGTATTATATCCCAGAGGAGCTAAGGACATAACACATGCAATGTGGCAGGCTGGGTGGGATTCTAGAAGAAAAAACAGGTAAAAATTAAGGAAATCTAAGTTAGGAACAGAGTTTAAATGAAACTAATTAATCAGTATTGGTTCATTAATTGTACTTGATACACCAGGCTAATGTAAATGTTCACAATCAGAAAAAGAGTGTGGAGATAGGAGTAAGGGTGGTACAGGGAACTCTGTGCTCTTGGATCAGTTGTTCTGTGAATCTAAATGTGTTCTAAGGGATTCTAAGAATAGCAGCATTCAGTCATTCTTCAGTGTCTAGGGTAGGATGGCTGAGTTTTAGGAGAATAAGGAACACATGCCCCACCACGTTATCAACTTCATGCCCACCAGTCTGCTTTCCTGACAAACCCTCAGCAGTCCATGAACAAATGCTTCCATTGGTAATGGACATGTATTTTTGAGTTATTTACAGTGCATTATGGAGTAGAAGGGCATCCTTATTAATATTTTGTCCTGATACAAACTGACCTGACATAAGGAAATAAAAAAATCAGGGCTCAGGTGTTTGGATGCCAATTACACTCCACAGTTGATGTCAAGGGACATAAATAGCCTAGATAATAGCTGGCAACTACCTACTCTCTTTATCTCCTTGTCTTCCCACTTTCTTTACAACACTGTAATGCATGGTTTTGCAGGTTTACCTGCCATTACCACCAGTATCCATAGTAACAGGGTTGGGAACCACAGAAAGAACGTGTGTTTGTTTTCAGTGATATCAGCAGCACATAAATCAGAGCACCTTTTATGTCTCTAGGAGTTATTTCTCTTCATTCTCTTCTGACCAGAAGCTATGTAACTCTAATGCCATTGTCTTGGAATCATAAAGTTTCAGGTCTGGGGTGCTCTAGGAGACCATCTGAGCCCCACTTTTATTTGCAGATGAAGACCTGAAATTCAGTGGTAATGTATTTAATTAAGGCCGATAATTGTCCTGAATACTCTTTTTTTTTTTTTAATATTTTTTTTTTTTAAAGAGAGAATGAGAGAGGGAGAGAGAGAGAGAAAGAATTTTAATATTTATTTTTTAGTTATCGGGCGGACACAACATCTTTGTATGTGGTGCTGAGGATCGAACCCGGGCCGCACGCACGCCAGGCAAGCGCGCTACCGCCTGAGCCACATCCCAGCCCCTGAATACTCTTAATTCTCTGTAATGACAAATATGATCATGAAGAACAAGGATATAACATGAGTCTGCCAGTAGACAGCCCACAATTCCTCAGCTTCTCCCACTGGCTTACACTGCCCTCATGGTTACAAGGTAGGCACCATCGTCCCGAATTGACACTGACATTCAGAGCAAGTAGAAGTGTGGAAGGGGTGTCACCAGTGACATTTTTCCCGTTTATATTGAAAGTGCGTATCTGTACTAAAGGAAACTGGATTTAGCTCTGCCAAGCTTTGCAGTGCAAATGGGAAGGAAAGTGAAGGCTGGCTACAGTGTTAGATGAGAGAGTGACTGCCACTCAGAGGTCTGAATGAAAGTCCATGTGGCTGGAGCTTGGAGAAGGGACAACCCCAGAGGCCAGGCACACATGGAGGCAGGCACCGCTCACACAGGGCATCAGCCTTGTCCCAAGGGTATTTCAGTCTTAGGCAGAGGAATTGTTATTTTGAAGAGATGATAACAGGAATGTAGAAAGAGGGCAGATGGAGGATGATAGATGAGTCCGGAGGCTATTGCAGTAGAGAGAGAGCGCCCTGGGACTGTGGCCCCACTGGTGGGAGGCGTGTGGTGATGGCAGAGGAGGAGAGGAGTGGGAGGGATTCAGTATCCATCTGGAGGTATAACACCAAGGTTCTGGTGACCGAGGAGCTATAGGGGGTTCTAGAGTAAATTCCAAGAACCTATCTGGAGCACCTGGTTGGATACAGTTGTGCAGATGGACGTGCAGAAGGAGCAAAACTTATTGGTGGAACAGTTAAAGGATGGCTCTTGAATCTGAGGCGTGCTATGTTTAAAATGCCTGCAAAATATCTAGGTGGAGTTCTCATAGGGATGAAGATACCTGAGTCTAGAGCTCAGAGGGGAGGCCTTGGCTGGAGACATAGAAATGAGTGTTGCTGACAGGGAGGTGTTAATCCAAGGCTTCAGAGACATTTAAGATGCTTTCACCAACCTTGAACTTAGTCTTCATTCCTAATGTCTGCATTTCAAAGACACAAGAGAATATAATTGATGTTCATTCTGTACGGATTCAGACTCTGCCAAAGACATAGAACTGAAAGATTTCTTCAGCTCGACAATGATGTAAAGACGTTAGGGAGAATTGCAGGAGAAGAAATTGCAGGGATGAGCAAGATTAAATGCTAGAGCTCCACTGGTGGGAGTGAATTTCAGAAAGATATTCTTTATGGTGAAATCTAAACTAATCCTTTCTGAAGCAGAAAATGCCCAACAAGGTGAGAACATGCAGACCTTGGCGTCCTACCACTGCTTTGTGTGAGGAAGCTGCTTTTGATAGAGCAAGTTCATATTCAGATTGAATTGGCCATTTATTTTGATCCTCCTTGCTCCTGTCACAGGCTTCAGCAGCATAGGAATGTCCTGGGCACATCACAGGAGCATAAAGGCAAACAGAAAGGACGCCCCAGGCCAGAAACCCAGCCTTCCTCTGCAGCATCTGATTTTGGTGGTTGTGATGTTTGGCTAGGAAGTAGGGAGAGTTGAGGACATCCAGGGTCAGTGACAGGGGACATTGGTGGACTTGGAGGTGTTTGCTTGTGTGGATGTGAGTCAAAACTGAGGTTTTTTAAAAGAATTATGATGCAATATCTAAGAAAAGCATGAAGACTGATAATGGCAAACACGGTAGATAATCTGCACCCCTGGGGTGCACTGGTGCTCAGGAAGAGGCTTAAGACATAAAACATT